>NC_081557.1:18684809-18707116 GCF_022355385.1 Mustela nigripes
GTAGGCAGAGAGGCAGGCAGAGAGAGAGAGAGGGAAGCAGGCTCCCTGCTGAGCAGAGAGCCTGATGCTGGACTCGATCCCAGAACCCTGAGATCATAACCTGAGCCGAAGGTGGCTTTAACCCACTGAGCCACCCAGATGCCCCAAATGTTTGGTCTTTTAAATGAAAACCTAACCTGAGGTGCTAGGCAGAGTAATGACCCCCCACAGAGATGTCCATGTCTCAATCCTCAGAACCTGTGACTACATTATGTTTCACTGCAAAGGGGCATTAAGATTGCAGATGGAATGAAGGTTGGCAGTCCGCTGGCCTTACAATGGGAAGGTAATCCTGGATTATCCAGCTGGGTGTAAGGTGATCCCAGGGGTCTTTAAAAATGGACGACAGAGGCAGAGGAGGGAGCTGGAATGTTATGTCGCAAGAAGGACGGAGCCTGTTTCTAGCTTTGAAGATGAGAAAAGAGACCACAGGCCAAGGAATGTGGGCAGCCTCCAGCAGCTGCAAAAGACAGAGAAGCAAATTCTCCCCTAGAGCCTGCAGAAAAGAATGCAGCTGTGTCAACAACTGGACTGTAGCCCCGGGGGACTTAATACGGAGCCCCTCCTCCACATCTTTCTATAACTGCTACCACAGACTCAGCGATGAATGAGAAAGTCATGGCCCTCCCCCCTCATGGAGCTTATTAGGTATGTATTGTGTAGCACGCAGGGTCTCAGGAAATCCAGTTGGGCAAGAAGTATGGGAATTGCCAATGAGAATGAGAGGTGTAAGTCCAGGCATCGAGAGGGCAGAGATGTGGGGCAGAAACCCATAAAGGGGAAAGGAGTGGGGGACTATGAGTTGTTACCTGAAGCAAGAGGTGAGGCAGTAGACATTGGGGGCTCCATCTAAGATGGAAGTCTTGAGGTCACACTGGTCTAGCTCCTCTGTGTCGGGGATCAGGGAGGAGAGAGACAGGTTGGACACCAGGGTGCTGTGAGAAGGGGGCAGGTGGCATGAGAAACATACTTTCTATGTGTCCCTCACCACGACCTTTCAAGGGATGTGATTAGGCCCTTTTCCTAGCAGATAAAATCAAGTTCATAGAAATCAAGTAGCTTCATCATATGTATACAATAAGTAAATGGCGAAATGGAAAATTTTAAGAAATTAATTCTTTTTTTTTTTCCTTTGCTAAGAAAGAACTGCAAATTCTCCCTGTTTCCTTGGAATGTTGACTTAGTTGTTTCAGTGCTCTTTAGACACTGTCCATCTCACCTTGTAAATTATTTAGGGGGCCAGACTGTCTGGGCTTATTTACTCGGAACAGTACAGCAGGAAGTGTAATATTTAAAACCCTATCTCAGCAGTTCTTAGTTACCATCCTCTGGAATATGCCCTACTCGTTCTACATGGTACTAGGAGAGAAACCATGGTCAGGATTGTAAGACTTTTCAATTTGAGAGGTGCCAAATATGGAAAAATATGCATCTTGGAGTCCATAAAATACAGTAAAAGAAATTTTTTTTTTTTAAATGATGTTGTTGATGAAGTGTCAAATTCCCTTTTGCTAGTCTACTCCTGGGCTTACCCATGATTTAGGTTTCTTATGTTTTGACTCAAGCTGTTTTTTTTTTTAAATGGAAATATAATTCATACATGGTGTTGCATTAGTTTCAGGCGTAAAATATAATCTTTCAACAGTTCTATACACTACTCGGTGCTGATCACGGTGTGTGTAATCTCAGTTCCTTCCACCGGCTTCACCCATCCCCTACCCACCTCCCCTCTGGCAACCACGAGTTTGTTCTCTGTAATGAAGAGTCCGATTTGTTTGTGTCTTTTTTCCTTTGTTCAATTTGTTTCTTAAATTTCACATATGAATGAAATAATACAGTCTTTTTTTTAAACCCAGATTGTTTAAAAATGGCTCAAGTAGGGGTGCCTGTGTGGCTCAGTGGGTTAAAGCCTCTGCCTTCGGCTCAGGTCAGAATCCCAGTGTCCTGGGATCGAGCCCCACATCGGGCTGTCTGCTCCGCAGAAAGCCTGCTTCCTCCTCTCTCTCTCTCTCTCTGCCTGCCTCTCTACCTACTTGTGATCTCTGTCTGTCAAATAAATAAATAAAATCTTTAAAAAAAAATGTCTCAAGTAAGTTCCCTTTGAACAACTCTGCTGGAAAATTTTCATTGTTCAAAATATACGGTACTATTGAACAAGGGGGAGAAATGAAGAATTATCTCTACAAACACTGATAATGAAATACACGGTTTCTGGTGTGCTGGACACTGTGTCAAGCACATAAAAACACTGTCCATCTTGACTTCTCAAGATCATCTTATGAATGATTAGGCTTTTATTACTGCCATTTTCACATAGATGGTTGAGGCTCACAGAACCCGAGTTCTTTGTCCAAGGCCCCCCAGCAAGCAATTGGCAGAGACAAGGCTTGAGTCTCTGCCTAGCATTTCTGGACTTGTGCCTGTAACCACTGTTTTTCATATAAGCAAGATTGTGGTAGAGCTGGGCACATCTATTTTCCTTTATAAAAAATTCTGCGGGTGCCTGCGTGACTCAGTGGGTTAAGCCGCTACCTTCGGCTCAGGTCGTGATCTCAGGGTCCTGGGATTGAGTCCTGCATCGGGCTCTCTGCTCGTCAGGGAGCCTGCTTCCCTCTCTCTCTCTGCCTCCCTCTCTGTTTACTTGTGATCTCTGTCTGTCAAATAAATAAATAAAATCTTAAAAAAAAAAAAATTCTGCAACCATAAAATGTCTGCTTCTCCTCAGTCTTCCTGAGCTACGTACCCGGTTATTTTTCCAATAAGTATTTTTCCTCCCAGTGCTGATTTGTTCTTATTCTCCTACAGATCAGTCTCCAGAATTGTAATCATTCTCGGCTCATTTCTCTGACAACCTTACCAAAGACATGTGCTGAAATTGTAGTGCCCCAAAAACGTAAAAAAAAAAAAAAAATGCCAACAACCAACTTTTATAGTTCATCTGATCTACACAGGAAATTAGAAAACCCCCCATACTTAACTGGAAAAACACTTGAAATGAAATGAAAAGTGAGGTTTACTGTTATTTAGATTTTGATTAAAAAATGTTTATCCCTTATCTAAGGCTCCGGGACACTGGAAATGAAGGAGCTGAAAACTCGCTTTATAGAACTTTAATGATCTTCTCTTATTATGTTATATTACTGTTTCCTAAGCCTGTGGTCAAATACAATAGCTTTATTAAAGCTGTGATTCAGTTAGAAGGGGGAATGAATTTCTCTGCCACAGGAGCCCTGGTGAGAAGTGAGAGAAGAGGCTAGCTCTGCTGTGTGTGGAAGACAAACTTCTACCCAGAAAGGGTGGGTGCCAGGGGCTTATGGGGGGTGAGGGATCCGTTTTCCTGGGAGCCAAGCTTCCCTGAATTCACCGTGAAACAGCCCAGGGGGTATTGGCTTCTGGATCATTGGGAGAAAGAGAACAACACAAAGCAGAGACGAGGTCTGGGGTTGCCGGTGGAACACAGGTAAAGGTGCTGATGTTCTGTTTCAAGTTCTCAGGTATGAGACGCACACACTGAGAAATGCTCACATTTGTGGAGCATTTGCTGTGGGTCAGGCATCGCTCTAAGCACCTTGTGCATTTTGTTACACTGTTTAATTCCCCCAGCATTTGGTTTCATCCTGTAATCCCCTCAACAGCCCCATCAGGTAGATACCAGTCTCATTTGCATTTTACAGGAGAAGAAACCGAGGCCCAGAGTAACTTCACACAGGTTCACGCGGTAAGTGGCGGAGCCAGGATTCGAACCGGTAATTCGACTTCAGAGCCTGTACCTGCACTTGGCCAGGACACTACACTGCTAATTCCCCACCTGCTTCTGCCAGAGGACCATGCTCCCTGGAGGGCACTGAGGAATGGGGGTGGGGCAGCCTCTCAGAGAACCAGTAACCTCAAGTCAGCCTGAGAAAAGAGGGATTTGGAGGGAAATTGTTGTGGCCTCTTAACCCAGGCAGGGCTGGTTCCCTTTGAAGGGGGGAGAAATGAAATAATTTCAAAGAGCCGGGGGAGGTGAGAGGTCAAGACTAAGCCGCTGTAGCTAAACGATGTAGAAATGCAAGCCTGTCATTGCTAAAGTGACAAAATAGAATATCAGGACACATTCAAAACAACCTCACACAATTATAATGGAAATTAACTGTTGCTATTTCTGAGACATTTTTGCCAGCCACGTGAGGGACATATGACATCATAAACAATTACTTATGAACGAGGGGAGGAGGGATGGAGACTTGGGGCAGAGCTTCCTGACCTTGGCCAAGTTACTTAGTCTCTGTAAGCCTCAGTTCTCTCATTTGTAAAATGGAGATGCTAATAGCATCCACTTCTTAGGGTTCTCAGAAGGCTTAACTGATGGTAATGTAGGCAAAGTGCTTGGCACCATGCAGAGTGCACGGGAAGGGCCCAATATATGAATATGTGAATTTTTTCTGCTCTGCCATCAATCCCACCTGCTGTAACATGGAGTCCCATCTGTGTAAATACATTATTTACACTTGAAGAGGGGGTCTAAACACCAACAAATATTTACTGAGTATCCTCCATGTCCCAGGGAGGGTGTTGGATGCCAGAGATAAGGGAATGCTCTCTTTGGGACTGGGTTTTTACTAAAAAACCAAGAGGCATTTTGTGAGTCTGAGACTATATTAGGCTTCCCACTCCATATTCAGAGGATACCCTATACTGCCTCCTTCTTATTATTTGCAATGCCTGACTCCCTTCAGACTGTAAGCTTCCCTGAGGAAGTGACTAATTAATGCTTAAGGGTGATTGTTAGATGGCTGAGCGGGAGGGCCCTGAGGTAAGAGGCTCCAGATAAGAAGAGAGAGTGGCGTCTCAGAGTCAGTGCGGGGAGGAGGCAAGTCAAAGAACTGAAAACCAAAAGCGAACCCATTTGGCCGGAGCTCAGAGAGCAAGGGAGGATGGGTGTTAGGTGAGTGAGGTCACAGGAAGAGCCGGAGGTGGGATTATGGAGGTTTTACAGCTCAGTTGTGGAAGCCAGCTCCTCAGGCGAGCCGCAGAGATCAGGCACTGTTCAAAGTCTAGACATTAGGCCCCAGAATGGCAGAATCCTCTGTGTGTGTGTGTGTGTGTGTGTGTGTGTGTGTGTATCTTTCTATTATTCTAGAAAGGGTGAACGTGAGGAAAACAAAGGCCACTCAATATACTCCATGACTGAAGGTTATGGCCCAGGGAATTAATGTTTTATAAAACTGAGGGGAGGCGAGAGGGGGATGGTAGAACAAAGGTCAGAGAGGCGACTGATGGGATTAGGACACACTACCCCGATAGGGCACATTGGCAGACTAAGCTGAAGGAATCTGAGAAACCAGCAAAGCAGGAACATCACGCAGTAACCCCCATCTCTTTCCTCAAATGGATTGTGAAACTCCAGAATGAAAAGGGCTGTCCCTGTCCAGGCAGGAAGGGAGACCTTCTGATCCCCAGAGATGGGGAAGTGGGGGGTGAGAAATCTCTCCAGATAAACCTTGTTAAACTTACCCTCATCTTCTAGAGACTTCTTTACCTTGGACTTCCGCTAGCCCAGACCCCTCTGTTTTGTCAGTTCTTCACAGATGTCTTGTTTCTTGGAGTCCTCCTTCTCTTTGAAGGTGTCCAGGTACATGTAAACCTTCAATAAAATTTGTATACTTTACTTTTGTTAATCTCTGTCCATTGAATTTTCAGACCCAGCCAGTCACCATAAGAGGTCCAGTAAAACTTTTTCCTCCCCTACACAGCCTCTGACCATCTGGTCTGGCTGTCCCAGGGCAAGGGACCCTCAAAGGTCTGCCCAGAAGCCACAGCAGATCTCAGATCCCACCATGAGTCTGCCAGCAACTACCTCAGGAGCAAAATGGCTTCTCCTCTCCTGCCTTCCAAATATCTCCTTAGGGGCTTCTGAGTGGCCGTTCTGAAGCTGAAGCCAGGCAAGGAAAGGGGGCGAGAGATCTAAGGCTCACGTCTAGAGAAGCAAAGAGGGCAGAAGCAGAGTACTTCTCTGCTGTGGGAAATCTAAGACACACTATTATTTCATGCACCACTGCAGCAGGAAAAATGGGGCCCATCACATCAACACAAGGCTTTCCCTTCCTCTGAAGCACATGCCCATTTCAAAGATGTGAACGTGCGTGTGCATGTGTGTGCCACAGGGAAGTACCTCTGATAACTGATTTTAAACAGAAGAAAAAGGGAAAAACCATGGGCTGTTGTGAATTCCTATCTCCAAAAGAATGTGCACCTTTGGGAAACTGAGGCCGTGATCCAGCCCGCATCACTGTCAGGACCCCTGAGTCTTCCGGTGGTAGCAGAAAGTCCTGCCTCCCTCCGGCCCTGAGCAGGCTGTCCTGATGGGCCTCTCGGCCTTCCCCGAAGTGGCCGCAAGGAAACTGCACATTCCCCCGGAGCTGAGAAAGCTAATTGCCCTTGCTTGCCTCGAGGCCAACCTTAAGGATTTTCTCCTTCTTAACTTTTTATTTTTTGTGAAATCTATTACACACACACAAAAAGTGCACAAAACCTACACCCAGTCAAGAAATGGAACATCACTGGCACCCCCAAAAGAGCCCTTGTTGGAGCCTCTCCTTCCTTCTCTCTTGAGGGCAATTACTAGTCACTACCCTGCCTGCCATCCCCCCAGAGCTGTTTTGGTTTCTTTTGAAGATTTTATTTATTTATTTCACAGCCAGAGATAGGCAGAGAGGCAGGCAGAGAGAGAAGGAAGTAGGCTCCCTGCTGAGCAGAGAGCCTAATGCGGGGCTTGATCCCAGGACCCTTGGATCACGGATTGCGATCCAAGCTGAAGGCAGAGGCTTTAACCCACTAAGCCACCCATGCACCGCCCATGCACCGCCCCTCCCCCCCAGCAGTTTTGCCTGCTTTGAAGTTGTGTATAAATAGAATCACACAGCAGGTCCTCCTTGGGTCTGGCCTCTCTCCCCTGTTGTCATTTGTGAGTTTCATCCTGTTGTGTGCGTTGCTGTTGGGTGGTCCAAGGATGAGCCTTCCATTGTCTTGTTGGGTATTGGGGCCATTTCCCTAATGGGGCCATTTCGCAATTGGGGCTGATGAGCTTAGTGCCGCTATCAAGATTCTGTTGGGCATTAGTGGATACGACCCGCTCTTAAGAGTTCTGTGCAGACTACACTTCCTTGCTTTCATTTCTCGGGAGTGACAACAGCTCTGCTCCAGAACTTTTCCAGACAAGCTCTCTCTAGCCAAGGACTTGAACCCTGGAAGCATTCCATGGAGAAGAAAATGCCTTTCTTGACCGCAGACAGGGAAAGCCCAGAAGAGGCACATTGTCTCTGGGCAGGAGGAAGAGTTTGAGGCGGTGAATATACCAGGGCACGGCTGCCGGTAAAGAACTTCCTTCTGAAAGTGTCTTTGGGGAGGGTTGGTCGCACCTCTGCCTGACTCAGCACCTTGTTACCTGGGCGGATACAAAGTTAACAGGCTTCCGGAGCTTCTCTATGCATCGCTGGATTTTGCATCCATGGCAACGCATGCTTTACATACCGTTTTCTTTCAAACAATGGGAAATTAAACACTTGGTATGAAGCAATGGCAGATTTCAGGTGAGGGGATGGGGGAGGGGCTAAGACTGTGTCTCTGAGTGGCAACTTGTCAGACGGAATGCCCAATGCAATGCACTTAAGGAAAGCTGTTGATACAAAGCCTCCTTTCTCTGTGGCATGCAAGAAAAATGTGTCTCACTGCCTGCTTCCCTCAGCTTGCCCTGCTTTTGCTTGCTGATTGCATCCCAGAACGTAAACTGCACACCTACACACACACACACACACACACACACTCTCATTCACAGTCAAGTAGCAATTTTCAAGATGAAGCAGAAAAATTAAAGAGAAAAAGCTACCGGGGTGCCTGGGTGGCTCAGTGGGTTAAGTGTCTGCCTTTGGCTCAGGTCAGGATCCCAGGGTCCTGGGATGGAGTTGGTTCCCCGCTCAGCAGGGAGTCTGCTGCTCCCTCTCCCCCTCCCCTCTGCTCCTGCTCTCTCCCTTGCTATCTCTCTCTCTCAAATAAATAAAATCTTGAAGAAGAAAAAAAGAAAAAAGAAAAAGCTACCGATCTTCAGAACATGGGACATTCTGGTGGCTTACTGGCCAGAGTTGGGTAGTAGGTGCTCACTAAATACTTGGTTAAGAGGTAAATGAATGAACGCAGCCACCAGCTCTCCAGCAGTCAGGTGACATTGGAACCCGCCTTTCATTTTGTACACCAGTTTCCTTATTATGACTCTTAATGACTTAATTCTGTGATTATCTGTATGTCCTATTAAAAGGGCTTTTAACAATTAGGGGCTGGCTCTCTGAAGTTGTATTTTAGATTAATTAAGCAGCATATTTAAGAGCCTCCACTGTCTGTTAATGCCAACACGCTTGACAGCAGCAGGTGGGGCAGTACAGTGTTTTTGATAGTGACAAGCTTGCCTATCTCTTGGGTTTTGTTTTCTTTCTTTACTTTTTGTTCTCACCCCCCCAACATCAAAAGAGAAGGGATGACGTGACAGGCTGGTGGAACTGGCAGGATAGGAAATCAGCCTCAATGGTGAAAAGCAAACAAATCATAATGATTCTCTCCTTCTTGTCTCCTTTCATGTTGAAATCCGCCCCATAGAGTTTCAGACACAGGAAAAGAGCCACTGGCCTCATGGACAGGAAGCCCTCCTCTCTTCTCCCTGGCCCTGGGTTTAGGGGTCGAAGATCTCAGCGCCTTGGCATTTGTGGGGAATGTTACATTCTGAGACAGGTTTTCGTTTTTGTAATAAACACTCATAAACACACACGCACCCACAAATGCGTGAGTGCTTAATATTTAGAGTCAAATCTGGCAGGTGGAAATGAGCCCTGTTGACAAATCTCTATTTATTGTGTTATTCCACCAACAAAAGCTCAAATGCTAACTAGCTCTGTGAATAATTTGTGGATGGGAATGTGATCATTTTTCTAAGTCAGCCAGTGGGCTCAGTTCATTGCACTCCCCACCTAAAAATAAATTCTCTGGCTGACTGTGAACATACCGATACTTGCGGCAAGTGGAGCAAACTTATGGGGACCATTAAAGTGCCAGGGCATTGGAAAATAACAGGGAAGTGGATACTGATTTGCATTTATGTCATAAAATAACTTGTCACCTTCAATTTATCACAGTAATTGGTACCAGAGGAGAATGTGTGATGCTTACGCCTGGTTCAAAGCTACCTTTCTTCATCTCCTGCTCCCTGCCTCTCCCTCTCCTGAAATAGTAATGGGTGCACTTCTAATGATAAATGATCTTGGACCTTTTCTGTATCCCTGGCATTTGGGAACTGAAATGCATTGACTTATTCAAAGAATTTAAATGTCACAATCGTCCAGTGATGTACATGTTATTATTACCCCCATATCACAGATAAAGAAACCGAGGCACAGAGAAGTGACTTGCCCAAGGTCATAAAACCAGTAAGAAGTAGAGCCAGGATCTGTGCCCAGTTAAGACCCTAGAGCCTGTGGTCTCAACCACAGTTAGGATGGTTACATTGTAATGTATAGCCTAACAGAAATAGTGGGCGTGGCTTCATCAGTACCTGGGAAAAGCACCCATCCCCAAGATATTCAAACTGATAAGAAAAACATACCGCAGAGGACACATCATTTCAAACCAAGAGAGAGACCTGGCAAGGTATAATAAGTAAATTATTCCAACTGGGGTTAGAAAAATAACCGGTGGTTTGTGGTTATTACCGATGCAGATCAGGCATGGTCCCCTTGATTACAGCGGAGTGCTTTGAGTCTTGTGATTTCATTTCTACAAGCCAACCAAAGCCACACATGACAGATAGCTGCATCCTTATTAGGGAAATTCTCCAGGTCTCCTTCCACTTAGCTTTTGTCAGAGCATTTGTATAGTTTAAAGTTCTGCGAATGATAAGTTGACTTCTACTGACGGATTCAGAAGTATTTCTGAATTGGGGTGCCCTGTGTTTCAGAGGGCAGGTGAATCTGGCTTCCTCTGACTGTCTGGCATATGAATGCCCTGAAAGAAGGGGGCTTTTTTTCAGGCATTTCAGGAGTATGTAATTCTTGCTGCATTTGATGATAGGCAAATCAAGGTTAAACTCTCTCCTTTCTCACCGTAGTGGAACTTGGGCAACTTAGTACACCTCTTTGAGCTTTGATTTCCTGCTCTGTCAAAAGAAGCTGACGATACCTCCCTGAAGATTAAGTAGGGTAAGAAAGGTGCGCACATATAGCTAACGCTTTAGGATACTTTAGACATTACAGCAATGAATGCCCATGCTTGCTTTCACTTGGCTCATGCTTTGTAAGTACACTACATGCGCTATCCTGCGTGTCTCCCTTTTTAAATTTGTGGTAAAACATATATAACATAAAATTGACCGCTTTAACCATTTTGAAGTGTATGGTTCAGCGGCATGAAGTACATTCACATGGTTGTGTGACCCACACCACCGTCCATCTTCAGAACTTTTTCACCTTCCCTCCCTAACTCTGTCCCACTGAACATGAACTCCCCACTTTCCCCTCCTTCCAGCCCCTGACAGCCACAGTCCCACTTCCTGTCTCCAACAATTTGACTCTTTTCGGGACCTCGGAGAAGTGAAATCACACTGCGCTTGTCTCTTTGTGTCTGGCTTCCTTCGCTTTGCATACCATCTTTATCCATGTTGTAGCATGAATCAGAACTCCATCCATCCCTCTAGAAGACTGAATAAATATTGCATTATGAGCACAGACGGTAGTTGGCTTATCCATCCATCTAGCAATAGACATTTGGGCTGTTTCCACCTTTGGGCTATGGTGAATAACGCTGCTATAAACATAGAGGTACAAATTTCCTGCTTTCAATTCTTTGGTGGGGTATATACCCAGACGTGGGATTTCAAGGTCATATGGCAACTCCATGTTTAATTTTTTGAGTGTGGGTGTCTTTTTTATACCTTATTTGGGGTAGGAGGAGTGTTGAGAGGTACCCTGGGCAGTTCCCGGATGTTCCCAAAGGACTGCCCCACCATCAGTCCCAGACTAGTTCAAGGACCTACAAGGCAGCTCCATAAAAGCAGGGGGCATGCTGCTCCGTGGCCGGGGCTCTCTGTTGCCTGCCTTTCCTCCGCAGTTACAGGTAATGGATTGCCAGAGCAGGGAAGGCAATTGCAAAGATAATGGTATGCAAACCAGAACAGGGAACAGTATGGTTTAAAACTGTTTCTTGACTGTTTTGCTGTAGATACGTGTCTGAATGTGACACCTAGCCCACCCACACCCCTCCTCTTTCTGCTGGAAGAGCTAAGCCAGGCACACTAGGATGTGGTAACCCTTCCTGAACCAGCATCTGCGACTTCCTCAAAGCATACAATGTTTCAGCAGCCCTGACTCTGAGCCATGAGTTAGCTGAGAAGCTGCCAGTTACTTGATGACATCAATTGTTCTGTAATTGACAGTCGCTGAAAAAGTCTCATTATCACCAATCACGGGAGAACCCCATCCATATCACACCTGTCAAGGCCGTCAGGTTGG
Source organism: Mustela nigripes (assembly GCF_022355385.1). Taxonomy (NCBI): domain Eukaryota; kingdom Metazoa; phylum Chordata; class Mammalia; order Carnivora; family Mustelidae; genus Mustela; species Mustela nigripes. Next base: position 18,696,377 of record NC_081557.1, read on the forward strand.
GTCATGTGTGTACCCAAAAAGGCAGCTGTAACATCACACATGAGGAGAATCCTGCATTCTGATGATGCTGCTCACCCATCCAGCCCTGTAACCCACGGGAAAGCTATGGGAGATCAGAAGTCACCGCTCTTCAGAACGCTTTTTTACGTTCCTTTAACCTGTTGCTGATCTTAGCAGAGAGAAGAGCTTTTCAGAGGAAGAAGTGTTGACTTAGGGTCTGAGCAAATGGCAGGAGGTTAGTAGATCTAAAGAAAGGGTTAGGAGGGAGCCGGCTCTCTGAGTCATGGAAGTACAGTTGGTCCTTCAATGGGCACTTGGCAAAGTCAACTTCCTAAGCCACCCAGACATGGCTTTCCAGGAAAATTACTTCTGGCGACATTATCAGGGTCTGCTCAGAGGGAAATATCACCAGGATTGTATGACCTTCATGGGTTCTGGCAGCAGAAAGACTGGGGATTGTGTAATTATGTCACACGGGTAAATTACTTCTCTGTGCTTGGTTCCACATCAATGAAATAAAAAGAATGAAAAAAAAATCTACCTTGATTGGCCATTTATGAACTACATGGGCTTGGGTAGATCAACTCTCAATGAGCTAATGGGTAGACTAACTCCTGTTTCTAAAGAATTGTTGTGAGATGAGGCAAATTTTAAGACAAGTCAGTGGTTCACCTAGGTACTCAATAATTATTAGATGGGACTGTTTTGAGCTACCCTTCATCCTTTTGATGGTGGATGGGGCATAAATAATCAGAATGTGTATATAGAAAATAAAATTTGGACTCAAAAAGAAAAAAAATATCTGTGTTGAGTTTACCTGAGGATGCTATCACTGCCATTTCTGCCAGGATGTTTGGGTCTGAGGCCACCTCCCACACTAGAAGGCAGATGCCTTTCATAATCTGATTCTAACAGCCCTGTGTTATGGTTAAGTGAGATGCCCCTGGAGCCAATAATCAGGGATCAGATCATGCATGGCACCTCAGCTTCCATTCCCGATTTTGAATAATTTCTTATTTTCTTGTTTTGTCAGTCTCCTGATCTGTAAAACAGGACAAGAATTGTACGGGCCTCAGAGGTCATGATTAAATTGAAAGAAGAGTTAATACTTGTGAAGGGCTTAGGATGGTACCCAGAAGGGAACAATGGAAAATGTTGAATAAAAGTTAGTCATGATCATTACCCGGAAGCTTTTCTATGCAACCGCTGTAGCCCGAGGGGAGAGGTATAGATAGTGCCCGAGAGCGTAGATGGTAGATGCTTCGTATCTCTTCCTGACTCTTCCCTGACTTTCCTTTCAGGGACAGCACACTGCTAGCCTGAAATTGGCTGCGGTGGGAGTTTTCCCACCATGAAAATTGGTGAACACTGCAGATCAGCCTCTCTCCCTTCTTCATCCCCAAAGCGGCTCATTAGGTGTTTACCAACACACTACTGGGCACGAGGGAGCTCCTGGAGTTACTCAGCCTGCCTTTGCACAGGTCCTGGAGCTCCTGGAGTTACTCAGCCTGCCTTTGCACAGGTCCTGGGCCAGGAGAAGACAGGTCAAAGGCTGCTGTCCAATCAAGCTGGTGGGGAGAAGCAGATACTCTGTCTCCCCTGACTCTCTAGTCTTCGCCCCTACCTATCTTTGTGGCAATGTGACAGGTGCAGGTTGTCAGAGGTTATCTTTCCAGACATCCTTCTACCCCTCCTACTTTTTGAATATTCTGTTTAGTCAGGGATCTTTAATTGTAAGCCACAGAAACAAATTCTGACAGACATAAGAAAAAGAGAAGTTAGGGGCACCTGGGTGGCTCAGTCGGTTAAGCGTCCACCTTCAGCTCAGGCCGTGATCCTGGACTCCTGGGATGGAGTCCTGCATGGGGCTCTCTGCTCAGCAGGGAGTCTGCTCCTCTCTCTCCCAACCCCCTGCTCGTGCCCGTTCTCTGTCTCTGTCTCTCTGTCAAGTAAATAAATAAAATCTTTATAAAAATATCCAAATGGTAGCAAATGATACGTAGCTTCACAAGCTTCAAATGATGCATAGCTTCACAAGCTTCAAAGGGGGCTTGACAGACAGGTCCCAGGCAGCTGCAGAGAGTTCTGGAAGGGAACCCCTCCACTCTGTCACCAGCCAGAGTAAATAGGCTTTAAGCTTTTATTTGGTTCTTGCTTAAGAAGCAAAGTCTCAGGAAGGAGAAGCCAACTAACTGAGCCGAGACCATGTGCCCACTTATTGGCTATGAGGGTGTCTAGATTTAGGACTCAATCAAACCACCCACAACATGGTAGTTTCCCAAAGTAAACCAGATGCACTTGAAGCAATGGATGCCGGGTGGCCACAACCACGACAAATGATCCTACCTATCCAGTCCTTGGGGGATGAGGCAGGTGGGCAGTGGGGAACGTTTTGTGGTCCCTCTCTGCAAAAAGGAGGGTCATGCCAACTGACCTTAACATGCGCAGTCGCCCTTTCCACCTCCAATTTCTCCCGTTCCTGCCCAGGGTGACTAATACCATGATGGCTTTCATGACAGCTCCACAGAATCCCCAGGGACCTCTAATCTTGGGATGGCAACCTAAGGCTATTTGTTTCCTCCCAGAACCCTGACCATTTCTATGGGCTCCAGCTAAAGCCCCTGGGAACGTCTTTTGTAAACCTGTCAGAAGTACTTTGGAGCCTCGGTGTGCCATTTCTAGTTTGAAATTCCTTTTCCTTCTTTTCCTCATTGTGATCGATTTCACAAAGGTGGTTTTATCCTCTCTGGCTTGTGCTTTTTTGGTTGTTTTGTTGTTTGGCAGGTCTGTGGATGACGGCTTTGTTCCTTTCACACTGTCTGGATGATCTCCCTTTATCAGCAGGTTTCTGTGGCTTGTCTTTGGAGGCATGTGCTAAGACATTGGTTCAGGGGAGAATCACTAATGAACCCCCCAAGACACGGGAAACTGGCTTTTCGTAGGATGACTCATGGGAAGGGAGGGGCCGACAAGCATGCTTCTTGTGGACTACTGATGTGACAGTAACACAAACAAGTTAGATGTCTTTTTTTTTTTTTTTAAGATTTTATTTATCTATTTATTTATTTGAGAGAGAGAGAGTGCACGTGAGCGGAGGGAGGGGCAGAGGCAGAGGGAGAGGGAATCACAGATTCTGCACTGAGCTCAGACTCAGCAGCGGGGCTCACTCTCTCCACTCTGAGATCGTGACCCAAGCCCAAAGCAAGAGTCAGAAACTCTACCGACCCAAGCCACCAAGGCTCTCCAATGTTATGTGTCAAACACGATTATAAAACACCGAATATTTTACTATATGAGTGGGTGGAAATGGGTAGAGAAGAAGCCATTTAATCTGCCGGTGTCTTGTGTCCTAATTCCTAATTCCTAATACTTCCTGTTTCCTTACTACATGCTAGGTATTTTTCTAAGTGCTTTTTGTGTGTTAACTTATAAAAGGTAGGTCTTTTTTTTTTTAAGATTTTTAAAAAAATTTATTTGAGAGAGAGACAGTGAGAGAGAACATTTGAGAGAGAACAGTGAGGAAAGAAAGTCAGAGGGAGAAGTAGACTCCCCGTGGAGCTGGGAGCCCCATGCGGGACTCGATCGATACCGGGACTCCAGGATCATGACCTGAGCCAAAGGCAGTTGCTTAACCAACTGAGTCACCCAGGCACCCAAAAGGTAGGTTTTCTTATTATCCTTATTTTCAGATGAGAAAACTGAAGGTTAAAGAGCATACGTAAGTGCCCAAAGTCACAGAGTCAACAAAATGGAGGAACCAGGGTCAGAACCTAGAGTCTCTCTGGATCCCAACCCTTTGCTTTTAAGTGTCTCCCTAAGGGGCAGGGGTCATGTGATACACTTCCTGCCTTCCGTGCCTGCGCACAGGGTACCTGCTTACTTTAGTAGCCTCGAATCCCGCAATTCTCCTTCTGTGATCACACTCTCCAATCACACTGACCTTTCATTTCTGAACAGCAAGCTCCTTCTCTCCGAGAGCCTCCAACATGCAATTGCTTCTGATTGAAATGCTCTCCACTCCCTCTTTTCCCCTCTATGCTGGCTGACTTCCACTCATTGCTCTGGTCTCTGTTTAAATGCCACATCCCTCAACCTCCAATGTGAGATTGTCCCTATTAACACTCTCGTAGGGCCATGTATTTTCCTGTCATCCCATTTATTACAGTAATGATTTGCTTAATGTCTGTCTCCTCTACCAGGTTTGACACTCCAGAAGACCAGAAACTATGTCTCTCATTTGCTGACCTGTCCCGCCCCCTAACACAATTCTTGACCCAAAGTAAGCAGCTAGGAAATATTTGTGGAATGAATATATGGTTAGTGTTGGCTTGTCAAAGAAATGAAGGCTTTGAATGAGACAGGGCAACCAAAGATAGGGCTTAGGATGACGACTCCATTGTTTCATTATACTTTATACCCAGGGGGTGTTATTCAAATTGTGTAAGAAGCAATCAGAACTTTCTGTTGGCCTTAGTCCTGGGACACTGGTCCAAGAGACTTCCTGCTGCTCTTGGTGTTCACCTGTTAGTGGCTGGATCATGGGTGTAGGGCATTGTTCAGGAGAAGGGCTGGGGTGTTTGGGAAAGTGGGAGAGGCTCTCTGGAGATTCAGGTCTGTAGGCATTTGTCAACGGACCCGGAAGTATTTCATTAGTCTGATAACCAACATAAGGGTACTGACAGATACAGAGCACATCCTCGAGCCATGAGTAATCATTTGAAAATAACCCAACAAGGATTTCACATGGAGCTCTGACTTCTGAGTTGCTAAGTTTTAAAGGCATTACGATAATTCGTACAGCATGAGTCATGCACCTAGGATCATAGCATCAGAAAGGGTACACACTTTCTGTGGAGTTGGGTCATGAATATAGATTAAAGGGAAACCTTAGATAGGTCTCAACTCCAAACACAGGGAGGAAAACAGAGCCATTCAGCAACTTTTTGGAGGACATCTTTTATTAGCTTGATGCCTTGAGAAGTCAGAGATGCTCAACCTCTTCTTCATTAGCATTTTGATGTTGCTAATGTGTCCCTGGAGATGGTCTCACTAAATGATGAAACTGTACGAGCTGCCCCTGGAAGGACAAGGTCAAGATGCACGTGTGACGGCCACGGTGACGGCAGAGCTTGGTCTTCAGGGTCAAGCAGCCAGAGGTCAAGTGGTAAGGGCTGGACTTGGCCTGGTTGGGAGCTATGGTGGAGGCAGACGGCTGACTACAGATGGAAAGTCATTTTCCCTGAAGTTGCTTGACCTTCCTTTAATCCTGAATGTAACCGGCTGAGGCCCTAGCTCCTTTGCCTCAATGTGGCATTGCTTTTCCTGCTCTGATGCTGATTGAAGGTCAATTGGAGGGCAGGGTGTTCCAGAGGCAAAGTCTGCCCCCTGGTCATTCTACAACATGGGATTCTTTTTAACAATCCTCCCCATCCCCCTGTCTTCTTGTTCCCAATCCTTGCCATTCGTCTTCCTTTTTAATCATTTTTCCTGGCTTATATCTCACACTTGCCCGTGGCAAACAGAACCGAATTTGTTATTGACTCCTGGGTCACTTGTTTCATGGATTATTTCAGGTCAAATTCTATTAAAGTAAATGTCTCCACTGTGGGGAAATCTCTCTCAATAACCAAATAGGGCATTTACTCCTCAAGTAAGGGTTAGCTTATCGCAAGCAGCATTTGATAGCAGGATCTAGAAAGAGCACAGGTGGGCTTTGTTTCCAACAATAATGTCGAACTACATGACCTAAAAATCTTCCCTCTATAAAACTCTTATAAATGTTTTATAAAATATAACAAACATCTTTTTAAATGCATTGCTGAGCTCATAAAAATGTAGGGAAAATCCCCAGGGGTCCAAAACAAAGAAAGAATCAAAATCAGAATGATAGGTGTGAACTGAAACTGGGGCTGTCTGCTTTCAGCTGGGGCCATGATCTTGGGGTCCTGGGATCCCCAGGGGGGATCCATGCTCAGTGGAGAGTCTGCTTCTTTCTCTACCCCTCCTCCCTCTGCTCCTGTTCTGTTTCTTACTCTCTCTCAAATAAATAAATAAAAATCTTTAAAAAAAAAAAAAAAGGACTTGTGTCCACACAAAAACCTCCACGTGGGTGTTCATACTAGCTTTATTTAAGATTGCCAAAAACTTGGAAGCAACCAAGACCTTCTTGAGTGGGTGAATGGATTAATAGGCTGGAGAACATCCAGAGAATGGAATATTACTCGGCACTAAAAAGAAATGAGCTGGGGTGCCTGGATGGCTCAGTTGGTTAAATGTCTGCCTTTGGCTCAGGTCATGATTTCAGGTTCCTGGGATCGAGCCCGGCATTGGGTTTCCTGCTCAGGGGAGAGCCTGCTTCTCCATCTCCCTTTGCCTGCTGCTCTGCCTACTTGTGCCTTATCTCTCTGTCAAATAAATAAAAAGACTCTTTAAAAAAAAATGAGCTATAGAGCCATAGAAAGACGTGGAAGAATGTTAATTGCATTTTATTAAGTAGAAGGATTCAATCTGAAAAGATCACATATGTATGATTCCAACTATATGATATTCTGGAAAAGGCAAAATTATGGAGACAAGAAAATGGGGTTAGAGAGGATAGAAGAAGCAATAGAAGAAGGAGAAGGGGAAGGAGAAGAAGAAAGTGATCTCTCTCTGTCAAATAAATAAATAAAATCTTTAAAAAAAAAAGAAGAAGGAGAAGTAATAAGCAAACAGAGGACTTTTAGGGCAGTGAAACTATGTATTTGTATGTTACTATAATGGTGGATACCTGCCATTATACATTTGTTTAAGTCCATAGAATGTATAACACCAAGAGTGAACCTTTATGTAAACATGTACTTTGGGTGATGATGATATATTAACATAGGTCCAGCATTTGTTAACACATGAAAACTCTGGTAGGAAATGTCTGCTGGGAAATGGAAGTGGTGGTAATGAGAATGCTATGAATGTGTCAGGGACAGGGACTATGGGAAATCTCTGTACCTTGGCTTAATTTTGCTATGAACCCAAGATTGCTCTAATTTTTTTAAAAAACGAACTAAAAATGGGGCACCTGGCTGGCTCAGTCTGTGGAGCATGTGACTCTTGATCTCAGGGTTGTAGGTTTGAGCCCCACATTGATTGTAGAGTTTGCTTAAAAATAAAATCTTTAAAAAAAAAAAAAGAACTAAAAAGGACCTTTGGAAATGAAAATAAAGTCATTGAATTAAAAAAGACAAAACAAAACTTCAGGGATGGATAAAATTGTTGCTTATACACCGTTGGAGAGAGAATAGGTGAACTCATAGACAGATCTGAGGAAATTACCTGGAGGGCAGGGTAGAAAGATTAAGAGATGGAAAATATATACTGGAACTTGGGCTGTGGGGGGTAGAAAAAGATGACCTCATTTATGTCCAATAATATTTCTAGAAGGAGAAAATAGAAAGAATAAGAGAGATAAAATACTTGCAGAGATAATGACTGAAATTCTTGCTAGACTGAAAAAAAAAACCCCACCTCATTAGATTTAAGAAACATATCATGTTCCTGTGAGAGAAAAACAAAAATAAATCTGTGTCTAAATACATCATAATGAGATTAGAGGACACCAAAGCCAAAGAGAAGATCTTCAAAGAAACCAATTACAAAAGGCCAATATTACAAGAAAAGGGGGAATGGAAAAAGAAAGGAAGACAAAAGGGAAAAACTGAAATGTACAACCTACTCTTTGGTGTTAGATCTATTTTTGAGCAGTGGCCGCATCTCTTTGATCATAACCTCTTTGAGCCTTACTTTCCACATCTGTAAAATAAATATTCCATCCAAATTTATCATTGCTAATTCTCTGTAAAATGCCCAACACAAAGACTCCTTTGTTAGTTTGTGTTCAGCAAAAAGGAGTTATTATTGACAGAAGTCATTTCCCCATGATAGAAATTCCTACAGCATAACCCTGCCCATGAACCCAATCTCAGGATGAAGAATACTTAAACGTATGTCATATTACAGAGAACAGGTGTCATCTTTGCTGTAAAAACACCAAAACAAAACAAAGCAAACAAATAAAACCACCCCTCCCCCAAAACCCTAAGCTTAAACCACCATCATGGGACTCCCTCAACCTTCCAAGATAAGCTTTAGAGATCGAACCTCCCTGCAATCTTGTCAGCAGGACATCTTCAGAATTACTGTAAAAATCTCTCCTTTTGTAGCTTTCCTTGTCTTCGAGACTCTCCTAAATTCAAAGAGAAACCCAAGACCAGCTTGTAAGCCTTCCTTGACCTCCCTCCAGAGCAGCTTACAAAGGCGTGTTACAAGGTCTATAGTACTTTCCTTTGTCCCACATTGTCTCTGCTCACATATTGTCTCTGCTCCATTATGTTCCAGCTTCCTCAGTAGACTCCAGGCAGCTTGAAGGCAAGCCCCTTACCTATCTTGCTCACCGCCAAATCCTTAGTCCATGACTTGGAACTTTTTAGGAGACACTTAAAAAGTTATTGCAATGTCAATAGAAAAGAAATTGGGATTTAGGGATGGAACTCATTTACAGAGTTGCGGTACATAAACAGATGGTATTTTTCTAGAGTTGAAAGGGATTCTAGAGAACATCAGGTCTTCCCATGGCTTTTCCAGATGGGAAAAATGAGGAGTTCATCAGTTTGTCTGAAAGTCTAGGGCTATTTATGAAATGGTGGAAATCAGACTCAAATCCAGCTTTGCCTGTTCCCCAATGGTACTGCTTATGTTCTATCCTGTTGCCTTCATGACCAAGATTAGGGCTGCGTAAGTGAAAGAAGCCAGGCACAGGAAGACAAATGATGCCCAATTCCACTCACATGAAATATCTAGATGAGGTAACTACATAAATACAGGAAGTAGATGAGAAGTTACCAGAGGTTGGGAAAGGAGGATTGAGGAGTTATTGCTTAATGATGACAGAGTTTTTTTGGCCTGATGAACATGTTTTGGAAATAGATTGCAGTTTGGCTGTACGACGTCGATAATGGAATATCACTGACTTGCACACTTACAAGTGGTTAAAATGGCAAACTTTATGTTATGTATATTTTATCACAACTAAATAAAAAAGAAAAAAAAAAGATCACGGCTGTGGTAATAACCCGCTTGCCTTGCTTCTCCAGGTCATTTGTAGACTGGGGACACATTCTTTAATGAGCATTTAAAAAAATCATTGAGGGGTGGGTGTAAACAGGCGGAGATAATGCATGATGTAGCACCATCAAATTAAAAGTGACATTTCTCTATTATTAACCCACAATTTCTCAGCAAAAGAAAAGCTCTAAGCTGGCACTGGAAAAATGCCAGGTCCATAAGCTATTTAATTTTTCTGGATAGGGTGTAAAATAACTGCGAAAACCATAAAAGGTACCATATGGCGCCAAAGAAAGGGGAGGGGGGAAAGAGTTCTTTCTTGTTGTTGTTATTACTCAATGAACAATTAGTTCTCTATTCTCCCAAGCACATTAAGGTGCTATTAAGAGAAAAATTTCAGAAGTGTCAAGAAGACATATCCTAAATGGAAAGAAAGTTGAAAAGATAAATAAAATGAGCATTCTGTTAGCTATATTTGGTGGAGTCCCGCAGAGAAAAAATCTTCCGGCTAGGCAGCATCGAGACATAGTTTATTAATGTAGTTTTCCCCCACAGCAGGACATAGAAAGAGAAATTGGTAAAACAGTCACATTAAAAAATTATGACTCCTACATCTGATCTTTATGAATTCACAGAAAAGAAACTGTCCTCTTGAGTTGTCCTTGGGCCTTCGCAGAGATGCGAAGATTTTTCCCCCCTCCAAAGCCCTATAACAGCACTATTTGCTCATGTGTGGTTGGAACAGACTGCAAGTTACTTCCCACATTAAAGAAATCTCAAAGGTGTTTATAAACAGAACTTAGGGAAGATTTTGTGAAGTCCTTCCAATTATATTTTGAAAGAAAGCGCTTCAGTCTTCTGTTTTTAAAGAGCATGCAAAATTGAAGTCTGTATTCCCTTTGGGGAAAAATTGTAGTCATTGATAAATCGGTTATAAATGGAATTTCTCTGGAATCTTCGAGCTGGAAGGGAGCTTACCCATCCTCATCTAATCCAGTGTTTTCCAGTGGGTAGTCTATGCCCCACTCATGAGTTACGAAATCTGTTTAGAGGGTCACAGCTAACACGGGGAAGTAAAGCGAGAGGAGGGTTAGAAAATATTGAATTGAATATCAAAAGCATTTTGTATATACTGTTGTGAGAAAACTTTTGTTTCAGTTGTATGCCTGTGTGTGTGTGTGTGTGTGTCTGTGTCTGTGTGTGTACATGTTGGTTCACAATGTAAAGTGTGTGCCTTGCTGTGAGTTCTGGTCAGAAAAAAATGGGAAAGTCACCGATGTAATCCAACACTTTCTGTCCTAGGTAAGACACCTGGAACCAGAGCGGGAAATTGACTTTCTCAAGTGACATGTGAGTGAAAAGTAGACCGGACTCCCCTTTCTCCTTCACTCCTAATTCTGCCAACTTTACACCATCTGGCATCAGTGGGTCTGTGAGATGGAGCAGGTGTGTGGAGGGACACATAATCCACGCCTGGGCTTGGACGATCCACATACTGGATGGCTCAGAAGGTGCAAAATTCCCCCAGCTCACTGCAGCCTGGAGTTGAAGAGCCACATGAGAAACAGAATCACAGCCTCCCTGTGATTATATATCTCATGTGGCTCTTCAACTCCAGGCTGCAGTGAGCTGGGGGAATTT
>NC_081557.1:18707516-18714281 GCF_022355385.1 Mustela nigripes
GAAAGGAGACAACCAGCTGACAACTGTGGGCTTTAGGTAATTCCTGCCAGACTCATGCTCTCTGTCTGGTCTTCCTGAGCCAAAATAGAAGCCTGCAGAAAGTGTTCTATGACTGCAAAGCTAAAGCAGGATTATGAAAGAGGATCCTGCCTGGGACTCAGACGCCTCTGATTTTGACTTAGAGGAGAAAACTATCTCCCTCACCAAGAAACAAACTCTAACATTGCATTTACTATGAGCCAGGCATGGTTTTGAGAATATTATATTTAATACATGTAATCAACCTTTAGGTCTTTGAGGACTCTCCTAGCTACAGCCCTAGGCAGAAGGTTAAGAGTTGAGATGTGTTACAGTAATGGGTTTTTCTTCCTGATACGAAGATGGGAGGGCGAATACTCTTTTTTGGGGGGGAAGGAGGGGAAATGAGAAAGCATTAGAGGGGGAAGTTCAGAGGGAGAAGCAGACCCCCTGCTGAGCAGGGAGCCCGATGCAGGACTTGATCCTGGGACTCCAGGATCATGACCTGAGCTGAAGGCAGTTGCTCAATCAACTGAGCCACCCAGGCACCCCAAATACTCTTAATAGTGTAAAACTATGTCACTGATGGAGGGAATTAATCAATAGTCAAATCTAGGGAGAAAAGGTCAACTGCCTACTTTCTCTTGGCTGGAGGAATTGGGAGGAGGATTTTTCTTGCAAAGAGTCATCACTTTTTGATGCTTTCTAGAAGGGGTGATGAATCTGTAACAAGTCATTTACTTAAAAAATATTACCCTCCTGTATCTGTAGGATAGTTGCATCTGCTCGGGTGCAAGAAACCACAGTCTCAGGCCCATGTAGAGATCAACCCTGCGCCCTTGGCCTCATCCAGTGCTTTGCATAGTGGCGGGAGACATTCCTCTGTACTTTGTTGAATTCATTTATTACCACACTTCAAACACTGAACCTGACCTTGGAAACTGCTAGGTTTGGCTTTGATGATGAAAATTAGTTGAGGTTTACTGAGTGTAAGAAGGGCAAGAGGTTTTTGAAAGATGAAGAGGAAGTGGGTTTTTTTTTTTTTTTTTTTTGAAGGACCCATTACATGCCCCTTATGGTTTATACGTTAACATTAAATCCCACAATACTCTGATCGAATTTCCATTTCATAGATGAGGGAACTAGGTTAAATGATTCGCTGAGAGTAAATAGGTAAGGGACAGAATTCAGAATATAGTTTGCCTGCAGAATCCATTACTCTTCACATCATGCAGCAGCCTGAAAGTTTTGGGTGTTTTTTTTTTTTTTTTTCATCTGAAAAATGATTTAGCCCTAGCAGTATTCACTGACATGGCAAATCTTTAATTGATCTTTCCATGCCATAGCCTACTGAGTCTCCAAGAGGAATAGCAACAGTTAAAGCCTATTCTCTGTAATTAAGTCTTGGTTCCCTTACCAACTCCACCATGTAATTAAACTTATTTCTCGAACAGGCAGCTATGGTTCACTAAAGAATCCGAGAAGAGCCATTTAAATTATGCTTAGTTTCTTGCTTTGGGTTAATGGCCAAGTCTGGGCTTGGAACTGAAGTTTAAGAGGAATGTAGGGAATGTTGCTGGCCTAGAACGTACCAGTGTTGATTCTACTCAGGAGTCGGCATGTATTTCCTGTGCAGTCTGTGAAACTTATTCTTGCTCATTGTTTTCCTTGATGAACATGCTGGGCAAAAATGCAGGTTGCTAAATATTTATCCTTTTCTGGGAGCAGCTTGGGGTGACTCAGGCAGCAATTCTCATATAGTTATTAATCATCAGAAATGGAAAACTTTTCTTTTTGAAAGGTGTAATTATCAAAGGTCTCACATGAATTATGCCTTGAAAAAAAAGATACTGCCCCTATCAATACATTCTGTGGCTGTGCTAATGAAAAAATTCGGCTTATCCCACAAAGTTTATGGACATTTTTTTTTTTTCAGTTGAAATAAGATTTGGCTTAGCATCAGGCACTGAAAGCGTAGGAATGGTATTAAATGCTGAAATCATACAGGCTATATTGTAATGTGAAAAATAACAGGGGATTTTGGGAAGGGGAACCCACAGAGATTCAGTTATCTTCAGGAGTCTATAAAACCCTAGGCTTACAAATGCACATCAAATAAATAACGGTTATAGTAACCAAAAGTTGAGTTAGAAGTCATTAAATAAAAATAAGATAATAGGCAAGAGCCCTTGGACCCAGATATCAAATAAAGCATCAAGATAAAACACCAGTGGGTTGTAAAACACAAACCAAGCCCTTCTCCTCTTCCCCCATGGGTCGAACAGGAGCTTTAAGACAATCCAAAAGTATTTTCTAAGTTTGCAGTCCCCACACTGTGAGGATTCAAGGGTCCCATACGAAGTATTGCTCACTTTCTTGGTCTCACCGTGACTGTTCTGAGGGGATCATGCAATTCACGCCAGGGGAAAAACCCAACACAGTCTCTTAAGAGGGCTGCAGGAGTCCAGATGTTGGAGATTATGATCTCCTGGATGCAATGGAATTTATGCCAGGAGATTTTTTTTTTTTAATGCCAGGAGATAAAGAGAACAATTAATTTATGACTTTCTCTACCTGTTTGCAATATGTGCTCAGCTTATTATGTACATATCGGGATGCATGGTAATTACCATGCTGAAAAAAATGTGCAACACGTGCCCTTTGCAGTTAGGTTTAAAAAGGGGGCATTTGTCATATTTTAGTCTGCACATCTGGTTCTATCATATTTGCCAAATGATTAATATAGAAATATATTACAATGAAATCCTTTTATATCACAGTTTTATTTGCCCGGAAATAGAATACTTTCCTTCCTTCTCCCTCCCCCACATTCTCTACTGAACTCTGAAATTCCCTGCACTAGGGGTTCATTTGAGTGAACAGGACAGAGAAACTGCTCTTGTCTTTGTTCAGTTCTGTGAGTTCCGGTAATCACAACTGGGATACATATGCATCCTTTGTTTTAAAAAGCACATCCACAAGGGAGAAACCCCAAAGCTCATTTTAAAAGCAGGTAGGGCATCAGAAATCTCCCACAGTTAAAACCACAGAAATTAAGTTCTAAATTTTAAATTCCCTTTTATTGAAATATAAGTTTGTTTAGTATATTTACAACACACTTTATGCACATATATACACAGAAGGCAAATTCTGTAAAATAAAAAAGTTTTTCTTAATAAAAAACTAAAATAAAAACAAAGTAAAGTGCATGAAACTCATTTTCTTCTGGTGGACATCATCACTGTCAAAATTTTGGTGGGAGGGGAGAGGGGAGGAGGAAGAAATTCATTACTTGATTCAGTGCATACTGCCTGTCCTGTATTTGTAGCCTTTAGGGCAAAAAGACATGTGGTAAGCAAGGCTGACAAATTGTCAGGGTTTGTAGGGCCCCCCCGGGTTCTGAAGGTCCTGCACTCTTTGTCCTAGCGGGAGCCTTCCCCCAGCTCCTAACAGTGATCTCACCATCACGGTGCTGGAACAAAGGCAGAACACAGGAAGGGGGCTCCACCAGCCTATGTCACAGCCCTGCTCCCGGGCCACCAGCGCTGCGTTAGATAGGAAATGCACAATTAGCTCAACGGCTCAAATAGAAGTTTTCCTTTTTCGGAAAGGGTATGAGGGGGCCGGGAAACGGGATGCATCTCCCACTGAGATGGCCACCCGGGGGCCAAACTCCGGCCTCCAGTTTCTTCGGATCCAAACTCCGTGCTGGCCCAGGGCAGAATCCTTTTATAGGCGGGGCGGAGGGGCTGTTAAGCTTCTCGCCCCGGTGAGTTCGTCCTCCCGGAACTTCGAAAGGAAACAGCAGGAGACCGAGAGAAAGGGGCAGGTGGGCGAAGCCGTGAAGTTTTAGCCTCCATGGCGCTCAGGCCACTGGCTGGGCGTTGGCCGGTCCCAGGCGGTGGCCCAGGCGACGGCCCTTCCCCCATCATCCATTCCCCAGGCCGGGGGATCTCCCTCTTTTCTCCGGGGGACGCTAAGTCCCGGGTCGGCGGCCGTACTTGGCTTTACAGTGCAAAATGTGCTTGGCGAGGAAGTCGAGGCGGCGCTGCAGCAGCTGAGCGTGGGGGTCGGCGAGCGCGGCCAGCTCCGGGAAGCGAGGCTCGTGGTGCCTGTAGAGGCGCAGCAGCCGGGCCGCCGCGTCCTGGCCGCGGTGCAGCTCCAGGACGCGCCGCGCTGTCCGCTCGCGGAACACGCACACCGACTGCAGCAGCGGCTCGTTATACTTGTCCCACATGCCCGCCACCCGGTAGCCATGCACCAAGCCCGCCTCGTTGTCCAGAAAGACCAGCGCCCCGCCGGGGCCGCGGTGCAGGTTGCTGGTGGCGCGCTGCATGACGCGCGGGTCCCACTGCAGGCTGAAGAGGTTGCTGACGAGCCGGTCGAAGTTGGCCGTCAGATAGTCGAAAAGGATCAAGTCGGTCCACTGTACCAGGTCCACCAGCTCCGCCTGGCTGCGGTTGGCTAGCTCGCCCCCGGCGGCGCGCAGGGGCCGCAGCCGGCCGTCCTCGGAGCGCCAGGGCGCGGGCACCACCACATCCGTGAGGTTGGGCAGCCAGCGCGTCAGGCTCACCACGCTGCCCTCGGTCCAGTGCGCGGCGCGAAGCTCCTCCTGCACCTGCGCCCACTGAGCGCTGCGAGCCTCCACCCGGGCCAGTGCCAGGGGCGGCACGTGGCGCTGGAGGCCCAGCAGGCGCGCTAGGTAGTAGGACAGGGCCTCGCCCTGGATCTGCTCCGGGTTGATGCCGTAGCGCACACAGGCGCGGGTGCCGTCGGAGAAGCGGGCCAGCCGGTTGGAGCTGCGCCCGCAGCCGCCGCGCTCCAGGGCCACCACCCGGGCGCCGCGCACCGCCTCCAGCCAAGCCAACGCCTGCGACTCGGAGAAGCCGCGGGGCACCTGCTCCTCCAGGCCGCGGCTCCAGAAGACGCCCCCGTGCACCGCGGCGCGCCCCTCGGGCCCGGGCCGCCCGGCTGGCACGTGCCGCCCGCGCTCGCCCGGGGGCCGCCGGGGCGGGCCGTCTGCGCCGGCCGCCAAGGTGAGCAGCGCCCGGAAAGTTTTCAGGGAGCCGCCGCGGGCGTCCCGCGCCAGGGGCGGGGGCAGGGGGAAGCGAGGCGCCGGCCCCGGTCCGCCGCTCCGGGCCGGGCGCCGGGGGAGTCGGTCTTCGGGCGGCTGGGCGCGCGGCGGCAGGAGCCCGCCCCACAGCGCCAGCAGCGAGCCCAGCGCCAGCAGCCAGAGACCCGCGGCGGCGGCGGCAGCGTCCCGCATCCTCCTGCCCATGCTCCCCCGGCCGTGCCGGGCACCTCCGCCGCTTCAAGCCGAGCCCGGGCGCCCGGGTCCCGGCGGCGAGCCGGACCCCGCAGCGTGCTGGCTCCGGGGCTCCGGGCGCCTCAGCCCCATCGCGGCCGCGGGGCTCTGCCCGGCGCTCTGCCCGGCTCTGGGAACTCGCCTCGCCGCCGCTTCCCAGCTGCTTTTGTATTTCGCTGTGAGACCCTCGGGCGGGCGCGATTCACAGGCGCCCGGACCACGTGGGAGCGAGGGGGATCCCCCTCCCCCTCCGCGGCCGCCGCTCCCCGCCCCCCACTCTCCCGCCCCCTTCCCCTCCTCTTCGCCTTAAAGCGGCGATGGCTCCTTCCGAGCGGGAGAGGCGGCCCCACTTCGGTCGGGGACTTCGGGGCTGGCGGCGCCCGCGCGGGGGCGTCGGAGGGGGCGGCGCCGAGCTGGAGTGGCGCGCGGAGGGGGTGGGGACGCGTCTCTGCCCTCGGCGGGGGTCGGAGTGGTCGCCGGGCTCCCCGAGCCCGGGCAGCGCCTGGCCTCCTGCGAAGTTCGGAGTGACCCCGGCCGCGCTCTGGGCGCCGCCTGGCGAGGGTTGGGGCGGGTCCCTTCGCCTCCTCGCTTGACGGTGTGATTCACCCTGCCTTATGTAAATCCGCGGGAAGCTCTCCGAGCCACAGGGAATGTGACTCCAGCCGGGTTAGGGGAAACGTCTGTAGCCGACAACTTTGGACCGACACCCCCTTTTCGAGCGCGCCTGCCACCGCGGGTCACTGGGGGCGTGTGCGCTCTGAGGTTGGTCGCTGCGTCTTTCCCGAGGGACTCCACGGGGAATTAAACCTCGCTGTGCAAGTAATAGAACACCTAGACCAGCTCCCAGCCATTCGTTCATCCATTCAACGAAGCGTGGTCTCTGGGCGATAAAACCCGCAGACTCTCCCCGTGCTCCTGGAGCTTACGTTCCAGGGAGAGGTTCAGGTTGCTATGAGAACATTGTAACCCGGGATCCGACCTAGTGCAGGAGGGAGGGGTGTAGGCGACTCTCTCTCCAAAGAAATGACATAATTTTTGCCCAGGAAGAAACTGAGGCGGAAAAGGCTTGCTCAATACGCTGGACTTAGCAAGTGCACAAACTAAATAAAATTCAAACTCGGACCTTCTGGCAACACGCCACCTGATTTTCCCTCCATCAGGAAAGCTCATTATTTTTTATCAAGTTGCCAGCATTTTCATTTTTTAAAAAAATTCACTGTCATTTAGCTAGTCACTTTATTCTCCAAATGTGATTTTCTTTTTTTTTTTTAAAGATTTTATTTATTTGACAGACAGAAATCACAAGTAGACAGAGAGGCAGGCAGAGAGAGAGGAGGAAGCAGGCTCCCCGCTGAGCAGAGAGCCCGATGTGGGACTCGATCCCAGGACGCTGGGATCATGACCCGAGCCGAAGGCAGCGGCTTAACCCACTGAGCCACCCA
>NC_081557.1:18714381-18745170 GCF_022355385.1 Mustela nigripes
TAGGAAGCAGGCTCCCCGCTGAGCAGAGAGCCCGATGTGGGACTCGATCCCAGGACGCTGGGATCATGACCCGAGCCGAAGGCAGCGGCTTAACCCACTGAGCCACCCAGGCGCCCCTCCAAATGTGATTTTCAATTCAAAGGCGGGGGGGGGGGGGCAAGTCCCGATGTTACATTTGACTTGCTGGTTTAATGGTTTCAGGGAAAAATAAATGGGTGGGGGTTGGAGGAGGTAGGGAGGGTGGAGGAGAAAAAAACAAAAACAATGACAGAACAAACCACACTGTCTTCCAGCCACCTCTCCGTTCAAAGCCACCAAGAAGGCTCTTGGATAAGAATTGGCTTCCCCCCTTCCCTCTCTGCAGGACTGTGTCCCGGATCCAAACCAAGACTGCCAGGTAAGACGCAAGATTGGGGGCGGAGATGGACTCCACCTCCTGGAAGCAGGAGTTAGAAGTCTGCTTTCTTACATGTGTTTCTTTTCTCTTTATCCCCCATCAGGTGCACATGGGGGTTTCCAACTTTATTAGCTCATCAGCTGGCACTGATTATATTTTATTCTCCAAAGAGTGAATGTTTAGAGCTATAGGGCAGACACCCTAATGTTTGTGGCTGAATGGAGGCATCAAACGACCACATCTGGAGCCTTCTAGTGGTGACCCCATATACCCTCAAGTGTTTCCACATTGGCTGAAGTGTGGTCTTTTGTTGAATCTGTTTCACACGGCACAGCTATATCATGCCTTTTATAGATCTTATCTGATGCTGTGGTCACTATGGCTCCCATATGTAGGCATCAAAACACAGTAATTCATTAAAAGATACTGTTCCTGCTCTGTATAAGCTCCTCACCCTCTATGTTAACCTAGAGGACAGGGGCTACTATTTCTTAACCTTTTATTTCTCTTATCACTTAACATAGTATATTACACTAAATAGGTGCTCAATAAATTGAATTTGATTTTTTTTATCTTTTGGGTTAACTTCTGAGAATCTTTTTTTTTTTGAATGCAGTGCTTTAACTTGGGTAAACTGTAAGCAAGATCGCCACCTTGTGGGCATAATAGAATATTGTCTAATTAGAGAAATTTGTACTCGTGTTTAAGAGGATGATTCATTATTTCAGCTAGATTCTGAGCAGATGATGTAGCTTCCACAGCCCGTGGCCTGTCCTAGGTGCTGTGGGGGAATCCAGAGTAGTTGGTGTCTCTGTCTCTTTAGCTGTCAACAAAAGCTGTAAAGAACTACAAGGGATGGTTCATTGTCATTGTCGGAGGAGTCCCTCCTGTCTGTTTTTTCAGCCCTGCCTGGCACAGTGCCTGGCACTTAGTGGGTGTTCAATAACAGTTTGCTGAATAAATCATTGGAATGCTAACGAGATTTTCTGCAAGTGGCATGTATTGATTTAAAAGAACCATCTTACTACTAAAAGATACAAAATAAGAACTTTCATTTTAGGGACGCCTGGGTGGCTTGGTCAGTTAAGTGTCTGCCTTCAGCTTGGATCATGATCCCAGAGTCTTGGGATTGAGACCCACATTGGGCTCCTTGCTCAGTGGGGAGCCTGCTTCTCCCTCTGCCTGCTGCCCCTCACTTGTGCTTTCTCTCTCTCGGGCAAATAAATAAAAATCTTTAAAAGAACTTTCATTTTAAAAGGAAAAAATATCGGTGAAGTTGCCCCATAAGGTAGGAAGAGGAAACGTGTGACTTTCATTCTAGGAGGGCTGGCCTCCCACCCAGATCTCCAAATCCCAGAATCTTTCCATCATGTTCCTGGTGTTGATGAAGAAACTGAGTCTTATAGAAGTCGGCTAAGATCTTATCTCTTGGAAAATGACTGACCTTATCAGAGCTCTTTGCCTGCAGATCCCAGGCACTGTGTACCACAATGGATGCACTAATAGGATCGTGAGCAAGTGCATAGAAATCAAGAAAGGCACCAAAGGACTAAAACCAAACCAAAACCAGAAAGCAAACCCCAAGTGGAATGCCATTTTAAACACACTCCTCTCTTTTTCTTATAAGATGACAATGCTCCCACCTGCCTTAACCTCCCAGCCTGGGGACACTCCCCTCCCCCACTCATGGCCAAGCCGCTGGGGCTCCTTGGGATAGCACTGTTCATGTGCAACCAACTACTGGCCCTTCGGTGCCTCTGGCAGTTGCTTTGCAAGGAGGGAAGGTGCTGCTCATCTGTCCCTACCTAGAAACCTATTTTCACCTTGAAAACTTTCTTCATATTCCTCAGAGCTTCTCCCTGTGCCTTGACTTCTAATTGCTTCAAATTTTTCCGTAGTCCTGTTGGAAGAATGGTTTGGCTCATTTAATTCCCAGTGCCTCCTGGGAAAGAGTGTGGGGGTGACGTTGAGGGTTGGGAGCTGGGTAGGAGGCTCGGAGTTGGAACGTTTCCGAAGTCTGGCTTGTCCGTGTTCTGGCTGTTTCCTTTCTGGCCGGTTGTTTCCCTTCTATGAGTTTAGGTTTACCACATCTGAGAAACGAGGCTAATAAATCCTGCCTACCTAACATGATTGTTAGGAAGGGCTAGTGAGGCATTTATAATCACTACGATGCTGGTGGCAAACACCAACCGAGAGCTTAGGATGGGCTTAGCACAGGGCCTTATCTGCTTCATCTGGCACACACACGTTTTCAACAAATAGGAATGTCCCCACTTTACAGATGGGAACACCGAAGCTTAGTCAGCAACTGGCCCCAAGTCATACAGCATGTAAACAACAGGGCTGAGATTCCAGAATGATGGAGGACAAACCCTTTGCAAGAAAAAAAAATACTGGGAGAATGTCAGATATAAAAAATTATTGCATTTAATCAAAGTAGACTCAATTCAGATTAAATTTTGCTTTGAAATGTTCTCTGGGGTTGCTGCTAAGTGAAACGGTTAAGAGAACAGACCCTCATACCAAATTGTCTGGGTTTAAAACTTCCCAGGTGTATAACCTTGAGTAAGTCACACAGCCTCTCTGTGCCTCGGTATACTCATTTGGAAAATGCCATTATAATAATCTTATTGGTGTTACTAATACTGTTAGTTACATTTATGTAACACCTAACGATTGATACTAATTAATAGTAACAAATCTTGTAGCTTATTTGAGGGTGTAATTAGTCCCCTTATTGGCAGTGCTTGAAGGACAAAGAGGTCACACTTAAAACAGTATTTGTGTAATTCTATGCGTGAAATGACTCGCTCTGTCACCCCAGGCAGCTTTTTTAACGTCTCTGGTCCAAAGTTTTATTATTTGGGTCTCTCTCCTCTCCACTCTTTGTCCCCCTCGGGTACATTATTTTCCTGCTTGAAGATCGTTTTCCTTGGTATGTCTCTGTTAGATCACGAGTTCAAGGAATGCTTAAATGAGCCCATCCTTACGTTCCTGGCTGTCAAAGGCGGGTACCTGCACACCTTGTTTCAGGTAAATCCTACTGGATAGTTAGAAGGAGACCAGGAAGTGTGATAGCCTTTGCAACTCATCTGCCAGCCTGAATGAGTCCCATTTTTAAGACCACACTGTGTTTCTCTGTGTTTCTGGAAAGAAAGTCAGGATTGACAGACATGTGTAATTTACGGTGAGACCAACATTTTTATGAACCTCTTTATTCCACGTAGCTCTCTTTCTGACCTGCTTTTGGAAAAGGTTCCTGTAGCCACTGGTGTTAGAAGCAAGAATCTAAAGGTCAGAGCATTGGTGAATTAATTTAGTGAATTTGAAGGCTGATGCCGACACACATCTCAGTCCCATAGTGTCGCACTCGAGTTACAGGGTGTGGGGGTAAAAATTCTGGGCTGGGCATTTAGGGATGAAAGTTTTCTTTCTCTGCTGGTAATCTAACTCAACTGCCATTTTTTGTTCATATGCGGAAGGCCAAGAACTAGACAGTAAGCGGGTCATTGGCTTTGCTCATGTCCTTAACGCCGCGTCGGGAGTTTTGGTCAATTCTCTTCTCTTCAGCCTCCTCTTCCCTTCCTTCTTTGTGCCAGTTCTTCGTCCTGCCTCCTCTGCCTTGTGCTGGAAGCCAGGCTGGACCCGGATCAGGCTAAGCCAGTCATGGGGCCTTTAGTTCCTTTGCCCGTGCTAGGCTTAGGCATAGACTTACAAAACCATTCTGGCCAGTGAGACCTGGAGTCCCCAGGGAGGTTTTTGGAAAAGATATCCATACTCTGGCCAGAAGACACAGACAAGATATGGCCCCTTTGCTTCATGGTTCAGATCCAGGTTCGAGGGCTTGGGCTTGGGATGGTCACGGCATAGGGGGGTGTGAGGGGATCTACGCAGATGCGTGGACAATGGCAGAGCAGAAAGATGGAAGGAACATGGTCCTTGGTAATGGCACCAAGCCCTCAAAGTAGTCAACTCTCACTTGCCACGTGGTTGAACGTACTCTGAGCTGGGGGTTTCTTCTGCAGCCAAAAGATTCCTAAAAGCTACCCCTCTCACAGAGAAGCTTATACACCAGAGCGGGGCAAACACATACGCAGATGTCTCCCATCACAGGGGTGCTCCTGGGCCGGCGGCATGGTGACACCTCGAGGGATATGTGCCGTGCAGCCCGGCCAAGGCTGGCACTGACTAACTGCTCCGTCTTCGGGAAGTCACTTAACCTCTCTGGGTCTGTTCATTCATCTGAAAAGGGGAGGCGGTCACCAGCTATTACGGAAATATGAACTACGCGAGAGCACAGAGGATGGAGCGGTGAATTCCCCGGGGAAAGCCAGGAAGGCTGCCCCAAGGACGCAGAGGTGAAGCTAAATCTTGAAGGGCAAACGGGGTGGGGGAAGTTTGCAGGTCAGGCTTTGGGGGAGAAGGGAATCCCCAGGGGAGCTCTGCAGCCACAAGCCCATGGACAGATTACCTTATCTTTCTGCAGCTCAATTTCCTCATTCTTAAAAGCACTTGAGTATGTGGGATTAGCTTAATCCGCTTTTGATACAAGACACAATTCCCTGGCCCCCTCCCTTGACTAAGAACCCCCAGGTCAGAGATGCCGCATGGTCCCCTTCCTCACTCACCTATGGCTTCCCCCCCACCCCCCGCCCCGTCTGAACACATTCACTCAACAAACACTTCCCACGGAAGGAGGTGTGGCTGGCTGGTTTTGTGGATTTCTTTGTTCCTCACCACCCAGAGCCTTACCTAGCGCACGATTAGCCGTGCGGCTCCGGCTCTGCTTCCTTGGGCCCCAGCATATCTCCTCCGTCAGACAGAGGCTGAAGCTTAATTAAGCTTGTAAAGCTTTCTGATTTCCTCAGATGAAAGGTGGCCCATAAGCACCAGGTTTTATTTGGGTGGCTTCTGCCAAAGGTTATTATAAATAGGGCTTCGTGCGCAGCGGCTGAGCTCTTAGGCTGATAATGTGTCAAGACCAATTGAGGCTTCCGAGAGGGGCGATGTTATCATAATGGTTCCATCATAGGCGGCGGGTGTTAATGGAAGGGGCTGTGGGGGAAAAAAAAAAAAGGAAGAAAAACGTAGCTCAGGCAGCAAAGCCCGGATGGAGGTGGCCGCCAGTGAGGTCTCACCCGCTCCTGGGATCTCCATCATAATCATTAGCTCTATTAGCCTCAGAGCCATTCCTCTGCCATCTCTTCGAGACCAGCCTCAAACTCCAATAAAAAATGGATGCTTTAACTCCAAATGAAAATATATTCCTTCACCGCTTTTTAAAATTCATTTCCATTGAAATGATGGCCAGCAGGTGTGTCATTCATAATGGGGGGCTTGCTGCATTGCAGACAGGCATGTCGTCAGAATGGGGAGCAGCCTGGGCAGGAAAGCGAGGGACTTGCAGCCCTAGGAAAAGGGGAAAAGTCATCGCTGGGGGACTGAAAAAGGGCCAGAAGAGGTAACTAACAGATGCTTGCTGGTGGCTGGTGGGGACCAGAGAACGGAGACATAGCTTCACGTTTCAACAAGGACATGGGGTTGCTTCAGCAGCGCAACCCTGGTTAGGAACGTGCCAGCTTCCTGGGCCCCAGCTGGTATTGCCTAATCAGTTCCCTGCATCCCATAAGCAGATGAATGATAACGTCCGGTGGTGGTGGCAGCGATCGAGATGATGAGGATGATGGCCGTGGTGTGACTCTCTTGTTGGTTGAACCTTCCCTTCTTTTCCAACATTCAGTTCATCTCTATCCGGTGTCCTTTCTGTGGTTTGGGAGGGTGAAGAAACTCTCCCTCTATTTCTGAGGATCCCTGGAGCTTTGGTCCTCAAGCTTGTCCTTCTGCGTCTGCTTCCTGCTTCCCTATTTGTGGCCTTGGCCCCGGTGCACGTGGACATGGCTGCGGAGTTCAGTGTCCTAATCACCTTTCGTCCATCAAATGCACTTGGACCAAACATATGAGTTTTAGTGACTTTGCTGAAGATCTGCAGGGCTCTCCAAACTGGGGGTAGAAGGTGTCACATCAAGTTGTCCTTCCCCTCCTGCCTTTTTTCCTGGGTCTTTGTGGAGAAACGGGCAGATTTGCCCCAAGTTTCATGTAACCCAGGGCCACTCTCACCGTTCAGGTTTTCTCAGGACCTCAGGTTCCAGACTGTCAAGGTTTCCTCTCACGATCAAACTGGGAAAGGGATTCTGGTGGACATAACCTCTCCAGGGTACTTCCTACGCATAAGGAAGGGTGCTGAGCCCTTTCTGTGCACTTAAGCTTTAAGACCCACCCCTGTCCTGGAGTTGTTATTCCCCCATTTCACTGACGAGAAAACCGGAGCATTGTAACAAGTAACCCTTGGCTCAGGAGACTTCTGCTGAGTGACAGTTGACGAATTCCAAACCTGGCCTGCCAAGAATGGCTAGAAGAGAAGCTGGCTCTCATAATGGTCCCGCGGACTGTACCATTGCTGTCTCAGAACCAGCATCGCCTGAGTGCCGCACGTGAGAATTGCCCACTGTAATTTCTCCTCTCCCAGGAGCCAACTCTGAGACTGCCGCAGACCAGAAACACCAGACACCGAAACATGCTCTTGAATATCTCTGGTTCCTATTCATTTTGACTGAGGGAAGAAGGAAGCAAGCACCTCAGAGGCCATTTCTTGCCTGCCTGAGTTTAAAGAGCGGCTGCATTTTAGGTACAATATGGGCCCAAGGAGTAGCAGGAGAAAGGCTGAGGATTAATGATGGTGATATATTTATATGGCTCCTTGTCGCTTTGCTGAGCGCGCTCTCCCATGCCAGTCTGGTGGATTTTTACGACAGCCTGTGAGGGAGGAGTAGGGAACAGGCGTGGGTGACTATTCTTTGATGGAAGAGAAAGTTGAACTACAGAGGGTTGTGGGATGAACACAACGTGAACAACTAGTTCCTGGCAAACCTGGAACTTGAGCACACTTTACCTGACTTCCACATCAGAGCTTTCCCATGGCGGTCTATCTTTGCTCGGTTCTGTTCACATCTGCAGACTCTGTCTCTATCCTGGTTTTCCACGTGGTTACCTGTTCATGTTACATGTATGTTACAATGTCTACTGAAACTCCAGGAAGGAGGGCAGAAAGAAGAACCCAGAGACGATTCCTAAAGAGCTAGAATATTTAAAAGCTCCTCTCCCCTTAAGCGATGCTTTCCATTTCTCCTGCTGGCATGTGTGACAGAAAGGAGGAGGGAAGGAACAATCAGAGGGGTTGAGGGAAAAGAGACAGAGTGCTTTGAAATCTTTTTCTTTGCTTGTCTCTTTCTGTTGGTTAAATAACTAGAGGATAAATAGGGGCTTTAACCAAAGGGCGTCAAGAGTGAAAGTGGGGGTAATCCCCAATCACTGGGTTTTTTTCTAAGTGACTTCTTTGAGGTAGGGAGGGAAATCATAGAACAACCCAGAACTGGCAAAGAAGCAATAGTATAAAACAAAAAGCTTTCTCTCAGTTCTCTGCCCCCACATGGTACCCTTGCTCACCCAGGGCAAAACCAAGCCAACGGGCTAAAGGAGCGTCCTTGACCTTGCCATGTTTTCCCACCGAGAGGGTCATTTAGTTAGGGGTGCTGACAGCTCTGCATGCCCCTTAGAATCAGTGAGGGCGCTGGTCTACCTGGAAGTCCTTCTGCCTGGGCTTTCTTATTTGTAAAATGGGGTGTTAATGCTTCGCTCACAGGGGTCCTGTGAGAATTAAATGAGATGATGGGAGCAGGTAAATCAGTAGTTGAGAAGTCCTGATATGGTTTCTGGCACATCGTAGGCATTCAGTTAGTATTACGGGACACACACCCAGCCTTAAAGAGACATGTGTGGGAGGGTACGTATAAACCGTCTGTAGCATTACTCCTCATGGTGTGTGTGTGTATTGGGGGTGGGGTGTGGAGAGAAGAGGCACATTGACTTTTTCCTGTATACATTTTTAATTTATGTGTCCTAGAGTACTTGGAGGAAGCATGTCACCTAAGTAAGGATGGGTGTGCACGGAGGGTCGAGTTGGAAGTTAGGATCAGATAGAGAAGAATACAGAATGGGACATCTTGGTACTCCCCATCTTTGGGTGATTGTAAAATGTATACCTGCTACACTTGAATCCGTTTGGGGTCCTTGGGTGGCAAGCAATGGAAATGGGCTAAGTCAGGAAGCAAAAGTGGGATCCGGTGGAAGGAGCTTGGAATAGGTCACCGACGGAAGAACCGGAAACTGGAGATTGGGAAGGACAGGAGCTAAGGATCCCTGGCTAGGTAAGGTAGGCAGGAGGGCCTTCTCCTGGACTGCAGGTGTAAGACGTCTCAGGCCCGAGCGCTGCCCTTTCGAGCCCACACAGTCCAGAGACAGTGAACCTGTTGGGTCTGGTTCAGAACCAGCATCTCCGCACTGGCTCAACCAGCTTCTACCACGTGACAGGGCAGGTGGTCTCCAAGGGAGCCCTTCTGGGCTGGACCATCATCCCCTTCACACTTCCGTGTTGTTCGACTTTTGACAAATTATCGCCTTACATGACCTTTTTTTTTTTTTTTTTTTTTAAGATTTTATTAATTTATTTGACAGAGAGAGATCACAGTAGACAGAGAGGCAGGCAGAGAGAGAGAGAGAGAGAGAGAGAGAGAGGGAAGCAGGTTCCCCGCTGAGCAGAGAGCCCGATGCGGGACTCGATCCCAGGACCCTGAGATCATGACCTGAGCCGAAGGCAGCGGCTTAACCCACTGAGCCACCCAGGCGCCCATGACTTTTTTTTTTTTTTTAAAGATTTTTTATTTATTCGAGAGAGGGGGAGGAGCAGAGGGAGAGGGGCAAACAGACTCAGTCCTGAGCGTGGAGCCGGAGCAGGGGCTCCATCCCAGGGTCCTGAGACCACGACCTGAGCTGAAACCAAGAGTCGGGGGCTGGACTGACTGAGCCACCCAGGTTCGCTTACTCTTCAAATAATAATGAGAAAACTCCAACAATGAACGAAGCAGAGTTTGGCTGCACAGTCTCACCAGCGCGTATTTTAGGCATCTCTTATCTGGATCCAATAAAAGTCAAAATGAAGCAGAGTGATTTGTCATTCATGTGCCCAGTGACACATCTCAGGTGCCGTCTGCCTTGGGTCCGAGTCAGCGTTGACTGTGGTGGCAAACACACCCACGCAACAACTGTCCTCGCCTTTTTGACTCCCACAGTCCGCAGAGCCACCATTTCCATGAGTCTGTGCAGTGATGCCTCTCCGATTCGGACGGGACTTGGAGACCTTTATTGTCAGGGTAAAGAAAGGGAATAGGACATCTGTGATTCTCCCAATAGCTGTTATTTTACGGTGGTTGGAAGGCGGGATGATGAAGCTCATGGGGGGTATGCAGGGTACATTCCGTGTGTGGGAGAGAGAGCAAGAGAGACAGCGAGACGGGAGAGAGGAAGAGAGAGACCGTTTCGTCGTCCTAGGGAGGGATGGTTTAGCCCGTGTCATATAAGGCGAGCTCAGATCCAGCCTGCATTTTCGATGCTGACCATCTGTGTTTCCCGGGAAAAGCGGCGGCCAGCCAGAGCCTGAGAGCTTTAGGGAAAAGTGAGAAGCAGGGAGGGCAGCCAGTCCAGGAGGGGCCGGAGGGATGCTTTGTGTCCTTGCAATGCCTCCTGGCAACAGCAGCACCAGAGCCTCGGCTTGGCTGCCTCCTGTGAGCCCCCTGAGCATCCTTCCCAGTGTCTGCAAATCCCCTCCCCAGCCACCCACCTGTTCCTGGTGCCTTTTTGTTTTTTCGAAGGGTGGGCATTGTTGGGGGGAGATCATCAGAAACTACTCATGTGAAGGCAGGAGCCTCATCTCTGAAAACCACGGGTAGACTAAGAATGGGTCCCACTGACCGCATCTGGTTATGAGCCAGGCAGCTCCCATATCCCCACAATCTTTTTTTGGTGGTTTTTTTTAAACCCCTGTTGATAAACAAGGAAACCAGGGTTCAGAGAGCTTCAGTATGTCCCTTGAGTGGGCCCAGTTCTTAAGCAGTAAAGCCAGATTGAAGCCTGGACCTGCATGTCACCAGGTCACTGGGACCTCCCCCCTTCCTTATGTTGGAAAACCAATAGCTCAGCCACCCATCCCTGGCTAGTCAACAGCATGAGACTGCTGAGACGCCTTAACTACAACAAAATGGGAATTCTGATACAATCTTTTCTCCCCAAGCCACCACCATCATAACATATGTTTAAGCCAAGCCTCAGAGGCTACTTTTTTGGGGGACGGTTGGGAGACCAAGGCTCAATGAACCAACAGGGGCTCCTACCCGGCTGTGAGAGCCCTCCTTCTAAGACCCCTCCCCACCACCGTCTGCAGCCTCAGATGCTGGGTGTTCTAACCTCTAAGGTTTCTGGAACAGGACCATTAGACTGAGTAGTTTGTTTTTTTTTTTAAACATTTTATTTATTTATTTGACAGACAGAGATCACAAGCAGGCAGAGAGGCAGGTAGAGAGAGAGGAGGAAGCAGGCTCCCTGCTGAGCAGAGAGCCCGATGTGGGGCTCGATCCCAGGACCCTGAGATCATGACCTGAGCCGAAGGCAGCGGCTTTAACCCACTGAGCCACCCAGGCGCCCCTAGACTGAGTAGTTTTATTGGAATTAAAAATATTGTGAGTTTTGCGCTCACTGCCTCCGGCCATAACTGGAATAGAAATGACATTGCTTCAGATGCTACCGTGCGCTAATTAAACCAGCAGAGAACGATGCCACCAAAATACAAACAGCAACAGAAATGGGAGTTGTGGGCTTGAGAACACTTCCCCAGCAGGGCCGTTGAATTTAAATTTCCATTACTTCGCGTGAACATGGCCCTAAGGAATCACATAGGGATGGTTTTTTTTTCGTGTGATGTCAGGGCATGTCCCTCTTGCAGTGTAGTCAGGTTAGTAAAGCTCTACCGTGCTTGGTTGGGGGTGGGGGGAATCTAACACATATGTATACCTAGGAGACGGTCCGGGGGAATACATATCTAACTCCCACCGGCGGGAACCTTGGGGGAAAGGGAATTTGGAAGAGAAAGAGAACTTTCCTCTTTTTCTTTTTAAAATGTTTTTAGATATTCGTGGTGTGCTTAAATTCATTCTACGCAGCACGCATTTTGGAGGCGACTGGAATGACCAAGGGGGTGCTTGAGAGGGAATGATTCATGCTTCGTGGTACTAGACTGTCAAAAGGCAGATGACACGCGCGACCGTTCAGAAGTGCTCTGGTGGGCCAAGAATGAAGATGGGAAGGGCGTGAGCTTGGCTGGTGCCGTAGAGATGGAAAGGACGGGGGGAGGGGCTTGTGCATCAGGAAAAGCCAGGAGCCTGGGGATGGGCTAATAAGGGGTGCCCAGAGAGCTGGTGAGACCTTATTTTTGGGTGTGTCTGTGAGGGTGTTTCTAGAAGAGACTAACATTTGAATCCACGGACTAGGAAGATGCCCCTCACCGACGTGGGTGGGCGAGTTTCCTTTGGCTTGGTAGGCTAGAGAATGCTGATTGGCTTAGGCTGTCTGAGTCCGTCACGGTTCTAAGGGCAGTGGTGGTGTCAACCCCTCTTTTCTCCCACCCGTAGGGCTGCTGCACGATGGGGGCGGGGTGGAAGGGACCTTACAGAGCCGTCAGGTTCAAGTTTGGGACGCCGGAGCAGGAGGGGGTCCACGTTCGTGGTGGATGGTGTCAAAAGAGGAAAATGGCAAAGGGGGGGTGTATGTGGCAGGTTTCCCAAATTGAGAAGCAGGACAGTAACTGTGAGCTCTGCTCAGGGTGGGTGGGTGGGTTTCCTCTAGAGCGGCTCCTCTGCGGCGATGGCTAGGGGAGGAGGCTGTGGAGGAGGATGCTTAACAAGGTGCTGGGAAGACAGTGCATGAAGCACCAAGGTCACGGGGGCAAGGCTAGGGGCCTCCAGGGCTCTGCTGGGCTCTGAGGGAGCGAGTCAGCCAGGGAACTGCCTCTTTCAGCGGCTCTGTTGGCTCGAGCAGGGACCGGGTGAGCGGAGCCCCAAGCAGCGTGGAGTGGTGTCACTGCACCGTGTGTGTAGGGCCGGGGACCCAGAGAAGCTCTGTGACACGGAACAAGTTCACTGACGTAGAGCAGTGGAGGGTCCGGCGCGGCGTGCCTGCCCCGTCCCTGTCAGAAGTGGTCTTAGTTTTCAGTCATTTGTGGCAGTGAGAGGCATAGCAGCAAAGGAAGCAGGAGCCCGAGCCACTCGGGACTCCTTCCTGCTTGGGAGGGACGGTTTTGTGAACGTCCCTCCTGGACCTGGTAACCCTGGGGAGGGGAGGCCTCAAGACTGTGATGACTGCGATTCCTTCCAATCTGGTGAGTGGGAGCTTGGGCAGGATTCAATTTATTTGAGCAGCGAAGACCTGTGGCATTACTTGTGTCTCACAGGCGTGGAGCAGAGGGTAGCTCCAGAAACTGTAGAATTACACCCACGCGTGCTTGATCTCAATGTGATCTCATTCCAGCCTTGTTGCACCCTCACTACCCCCTACAAGGCAGGCACGACAGAGAAGCAGCAGCTCAGCTTGCAGTTTTTCAGTCCACTGCCTGAGGTCCGGAGCTTGAATATGCTCCGGCTGGTCTCTGAGCCCAGCTTCCACATGCTGGCCCCACTCCCGGCCCCCCTGGCCTCACCACGTTATCCCATCTGCATGGGACATTTGGAATGGCTGCGTAGCCCTTTCTATCAGTCTGAGGACAAAGGCCAAGATGGCAGAGCCAAGAGAGAGCCCGGGTCCTTGGCGGTGGGTGAATCACAAAATGGCCCATCCTAGAAACCTCCAGCAGCTGGAACTGCTAATTGCCTTGCCAGTACCCACTCTACTCTTCCTCCTTAGCAACAGAGAATCTGTACTGATGGATGTAGCAACGTACACAGATACAAAATCACATTTTCCAGACTCCTGGAGGTAGCCCCAGACTCAAGGCAGGTAGCTAATGAAAGTGGTAAGGGGCCTCTGCTCTGCCCCTCTTTACTTTCCTACTTCCTGGAATGTGGACATGATGGTTGGAGCCGTGACAGCCATTCTGTGTCCATGAGGCTAACTTGAGGATGGAAGCCACGTGTGAAAGATGGCTGTGTGGAGAGTGTGGGTCCTTGCTGACTGTGGAGCTGCCATACCAGCTTTTGGCTGTTTATCTCCAGACTTCTTTCCTTTGAGAGAAATATAAACCTCTATTGTGTATAAGGCGCTGGTATTTGCATTTTTTATGCAGCTGAGTCTAATCCCAACTGAGAAACCTGTCTATTTCTGAATTTCCTATTGGGCAAGAATGACATTCCTCAATATCTAAACTTTTTCTCATTGGCCTTGTTTTTACGCGCTGTCGATACATCCTAATTGGTCCCTCTTCAAAACCCATACTGTTCCCATTTATCTTGGGCTGCCAGAGAGAATGCAGGGCTGTGTTCTTTAGTTCTCCCTTGCTTGTGGCATGAGAGGGCCTCAGATTGGGACCTTCATCATGTTCTACACACCTTTCCTGCCTCTAAGCCCCATCTTTGGGCAGTAACTAGCTTGCAGAAAGCCCAAAGGAAAAGCAGATATTCTGGCTGGCTGCCACAAGGGTGGTTCCTTGCTGGTGGAGAATTTCGGGCTGGTCCAAGTAGTAGTGTCCCCCCGCCACTGCCTGCTGAGTGGGGTGAGCCTCTGAGTCCCCACCTGCCTCCTCCCGCGCCCCCACGGCCCCTCCTCCTCACTGCCTCAGCCCATCACGTGCTCTGCCTCCCGCACAAGTCCTCAGGGACAGGAGCTTTTAATAACTGGCAAAGGCAACTATTGACTCAGGTTTTGTTTGCTTGCCACTAAGTTAGCATTTAATAAATGCAGGACTCTTGGCTTAATAGGCCGGTCATTGTGTATTATCAAAATGGCAAATTAATTATTCAAAGCTGGGCTCGAGATTCACCAGTGCAGCCGCAGAGGTGGCCTCTCTCGTTCCTCATTCGCAGTGAGCGTCGCGTTTCTGGCCGTTTGGTGTGTATTTAAAGTATAATAGCTATCTTGTTAAATCCAGGCCTATTAAGTCTAAATGGGAGTCAGGGATTCCTACGGGAGGCTGGGGGAGGGCTCAGGCAGTCTGTGTTGAAGCA
The DNA here is from genome assembly GCF_022355385.1 of Mustela nigripes. Taxonomy (NCBI): domain Eukaryota; kingdom Metazoa; phylum Chordata; class Mammalia; order Carnivora; family Mustelidae; genus Mustela; species Mustela nigripes. The sequence continues at coordinate 18,728,878 of NC_081557.1, forward strand.
TCCCCAACCACCGGCCTCATTTCTCCCCACCTGCCGCCAGGATGCCGCAGCCCGCTCGTAAAGCACGGCTGGATTAGTAATTGCTCCTTCTTCAGGGACAGAACCACCTATCATCCCTAGCCCGAGAAGCTTTCCCTTGGATGTAAACCTATAACATAGTGACCATAACCACAGCCCCCACTTACATATGCCTGGTCCGTGCTGAGTGTCCACGCTCTCTGTCGTCCGAGAGAGCCCAGCTTCCAGATGCGGAAACTGAGGTCCAGAGGGGTTAGAGAGTCGGCTCAAGGTTGCACATGTGTTACCTGGAAGAGGTGGGATTCAGACACGGGTTATTTGGGTTCAAACACTCCCCGTCTCTTGTTATAGAGAACTCTGAGGCTGTGTACTTTTGTGTCCCACATGGGAAGGTGCTGTCCATGGCCTCTTGGCTCAGGACCTGACTACCAGAGCTGTCTGTTTCCCCTGCTCCTCCCTTTTTCTCCAGTGAAGCCCCAGACTTGTGCCACCCGGGCACACACACCTGCCTCCTCCGTTCTCTCAGCATCTCACCAGGCCCGAGGGGAGAGGAGGCGTCCCGACCTCTCTTTGCGCCTCTCGCCCATTTCCATCTCTCCGTGCAGGACTGTAGTGTTTGTGTTCAGACTCAAATGAGAAGGAACAAAATTCCCCAAGGAGCAAATACTTTCCAGAGTATGGGAGCCACTTGTCCAGACTCTCGGTTTGGGTTGGATCTGGGTCTTCCCCGGCCCCACGTTGTGAGCCCATCTGAGCTCCTGCAAAGCTCGCCTCTGCTTTACGGCCAAGACCTTGCAGCTCGCCGGGGGAGGGACTGGAGGCACCAACAGCTGACTGCCTGGGGACTTCATTCTCACTCAAGGTGTGGGATGCCAAGATGCATGGGCTGACCCATCGTGTGATGTTGGAAGGGTTCAAACCAAGGAACTAACACAGGGTGATTCGGTGTGTCTTCTACTTAGTGGACCCAAGCCACTCATTTATGTGATTGATTGATTGATTGATTGATTCATTCATTCACTCAACACATACTTCTTGTTGGTCTCCTTTGTGTCAGACACTGATGCGAGATGGGAAGTCTCTGACTGCACCAGCAAGTTAGCAGGTGTGGGTGTGAGTTCCCAGGTTTGCCCGGGATTTCCCCAGTTTGAGCCCTGGAGGTCCTGGATGCCAGAAAACTCCTCGGCATCTGTGCGGCAGGTGGCTGTCCCGGTCTGAGCGTCTGTTTTGCCGTCTGCTAGTCAGTCAGGCAGTCTGGACTTCTCGAGGGCCGATTGGATGCCAGGCAGCGTTCCCTTGTTGAGAGAACAGTGGCAAGCAAAGCTGATTCCTGGGGTTCCAGGGGTTCCCTCCCAGTAGCAGCAGACAGAACCAGCAGAAGCGAATCAGGTCATTGAAGGTGCATCTAAGCACCACCAGGAAGATGAATCGGGTACTCTGATGTGGGTTGACTGCCAGCGGGAGGGGCTGTGTTAGCCTAGGAAGGTCAGAGAAGGCCTCCATGGCCAGTGACAAAGAGGTGAAGCCTTGGTGAGGAGAAATAGGCAGTCATGTGAAGAACTCGGAGGGAAGCTTTCTTAAGGGCAAAAGCCTTGAGATGGGGGCATCAGCTGGGTTTGAGGCCAGAAAGAGGCTTAGTGTGGATGGGCAGGGGAGGAGGGGGCAGGAAGAGTGGGGAGGGAGGAGCAGAGGCCCGATGATGGAGGATATGAAGCCCTGCACAGGTGTGTGCCCTGGGAGAAATCACTCTCAGAAGAAGAGTCAAAGGTTCAGAGAAGTCAAGGAGCACAAACAAACTTCATAGGGCTATCTTCCCCCTCCCACAAACCCAATTTCTCCATTGGATTTTCCTTCCTGGGACAAACATCACCATTCGCAGAGTTCTCTAGGCTCAGCACCTCAGCATGGCCTGGGTTCCTCCCTCCCGTCCTCCCTCTTGTCCTTGTTTGCGGAGCGTCCAGATCGTGTCAGTTCTACCTCCCGCTCGGCCTCTTGCCCTCCTCCTCCTGCTCCGTGTCCTCCCTGGCCCTACTCTGCAGCCATTTCTCAGACCCCTTATCTGCCCCAGCCTCCTCACTGGTCTTTGTGCCCTGACGGTCTTCCCTCAATTGATAGGCCAAAACCCCTTCTAAACCTCGATCAAATGGTGCCACATCCTTGCTGAAGCCATCAGTACTTGGCATATTTTCTCAGGTTGAATTTCTCAGAAGTGGACTTGGAGACTGGTGTGTAGGCCGTTGAGGGTGCCCTTGTTTCTGCCATGATGAACTCCATGAACTGATCTCCAAGGGTCAAACTAACCTTTCCTTCATGGTATAAAACCCTCTCGGCTATGATGTATTATATATTTTTTTGTATAGTGTGGATTCAGTGTACTAGTGTTTTGTTAAGGATTTTTGCATTTGTGTCCACAGTTTTCACTTTTATCATGTACAGTATTCACTTGATTTTGGTATGCGTGGAATGCAGGCCTCCTAAAATGGGAGGTCGGATGGGGAGGGGGGTAGGAGCACAAGACAAGGGACTACTGATTTTCATTTGAAGATTCTTACCACTATCTAGTTTTTAATTATTTTGCTTTAGTACATGAAAATAATTTTATAGGACACTAAAAAAAAAAAAAAAAAAAAAAAAGAAAGAAACCAAGATTCAAGCCTATGATTTTTCATGACCTGAGATTATTTTATTTGTTGGAGTGGGTCTAGAGAAAGGAATAAGGTGAGTGCAGTGGTGTGGGTAACAGGTAAAAGGTGGGATTAGATAGACTTGAACTTGAGGCTCGGGGATCATCACTGTGCATGGAGGACTTTCTGTGTCGGGAGCTGTGTTGTGTGTTTTGCAATATCTGATTTAATCCCAATAAGAGCCGGTATCAGTGAGCTGTTGCTACACAGAAAACCATCCCAGAACTTAGTGGTTTAATGCAACAAGTTTATTCTGCAGTGAATGCAGTAATGCAGCAGGCTGTCTTGCCAGAAGCCAGAAAAGGAGACAGATGGCTTAAAGATCCATCCACAGAACTTTTCCATCTGCTCAGCGACTTTCTCCATGTAATCGAACCCTAAAGGGGTGATTAGAAAGAGGGCATGTGTACGAGGCAGTGACACAGGCTCATCTCATCGGCTGGATGGTGCAACAGACAAGGGATCATCTCTACAAATGTTATGGGTTTCCGGCAAATTGGTGGGGGTTGGTTATGCTTTGGTTTTGTTTGGGGTCACTTGTGGCATTGCAGTCATCTGCCCACGAGGTTCACTAGGGTAAAATGGTCCCAGATGGTGACTCTCTGATGGTCACATCCTATCTGGTGATTAGCTGGGGCTGCAGCGGGGGCGGAATCTGGGTTCTCCTCCATGGGGCCTTCCCAGCCAGATAGCCTAGGTTTCTTAGATGGTGGTGGCAGTCTTCTGAAAGAAGTGCGCAAATACGTTGTCAGCCCCTGTAGGTGTCCCGTTCAATGGTGCCCCATTGGTCAAAAGCAAATCACATGGCGAAGTCTAGCATCGGTGGGGAGGGAGATAGGCCAGGGCATGGATACAGGGAGAGGGGACTCATTGGGCGCTGCGGTGTAACAGTCTCCCACAGGATATTTATTGTCATCCTCACTTTATAGATGAGAAAACCAAGTTAAATAGCTTGCCTCATGTCTGGCAAGGGTGGGGGGGTAGCTGGATCACACACTCTTTTTTCTGACTCCCTTTGGCACCCGGTCTTGGCATTGACTTCTTTCCCAAAGTCCATTGTTCAGTTATCCTGATTGACACGTTGAGACACCTATTCTCAGGTCTGCTGCTGGTCTCCTGTGTGTCTGCGCTCAGCCAACCTCCCAAACACACACACTCAAGAGCGGTGCTAGCATGATTGGCCCATAGTCTCCCTTACATGTCTTCTAAAGGCCCAACGTGGTACTTCCCCTCTCACTTTTTTTTTATGGCGCCTGGGTGGATACATGCCCATCACCGTGGTAGAGATGACCTTTAGTATCTTGCACCATTCAGGGGATGAGATGCGTCCTCATCTACAGATGTCCTCTTTATGATCATCCTTCTAGCATTCTGTTAAGGAAGGAAATGACCCAGCAGGCAGAAGAATTCTGTACTTTCACTGCACCCATCTCCTTTCCTGGCTTTTGGCAGGGAAGCCTTCTGTGTCACTTCTCTCCCACCACTCGTAGACTGCCGGAAACAGGGGGAGTAGTATGCTCTCCCCGTCATTGCCATCAGAAATCTTGTAGCATCTGCCAGACCAAGACAGATTGCCTCTTACTCTGTGAGGCCCATCTTGTTGATGGGGTCCAGCCTGAAGGCCCCAAGCACCATTTCAGTGTTGTTATTGGCAACATGATTGAGAGGGGAGCTGGGCCATTTGTCAACTTGGCCTTCACAGGACTATCGGATTGAAACAAGAGAGAAAATGTATTTTACTTTCAACAAGGTTCCATTTGTGTCTTACATGATCAACTCCGAGATGTCAAAACAACATGGTGTCTTACTTACCCTATTTTTAATGTACTTTGAGACTGTTAGGAGAGGTGCAAGTGGAGAACTGAGGGTTAATGCTTCTGAGGAGCGCAATGCTGCTCTGTGATTGTTATTTGTGTTAGACAGACTCCTGCTACTCCTCCCCCCACACCGTAAGGATGTCCAAGTCCAAGTTCCTGGAACTGAGAATGGGTTTGTTACATGGTAGAGGGGACTCAAGGTTGTTCCTCATGTGATTTTAAAATAGGGAGAGTCTCCTGGGCCATCCTGGTGGGCCCTGAAGGACCCAAAAGGATCCTTCAGCGTGATACAGGGAGGCCAAAGAGTCAGTCATTGGGAGAAAGTCAACCAGCCACTGTTGACTTGGAAGTTGCAAGGGGATCACAAGCCGAGAGATGTGGGCATCCTCTAGTAGCTGGAAAACACAAGCAGAAGAATCTTCCCTGAGTATCCAGAAGGAACACAGCCCCTAAAATCAAGCTGGTACCTTGATTATAGCCAAGTGAGACCTATTTCAGACTCCTGACCTCTAGAAATGTAGACTAATACCTCTGTGCCATTCTAAGCCACCAAGTTAGTGTTCCTCTATTACAGCAGCAATAGGAAATGAATACACTACTTTTCATTAGCCCCTTGAGTAAAGGTCAGTTCCTAGAGAGTCCCCTTTTTGTGTTTCTGGAGGTCTTCCCCACACGTGGAAGGAACAGGGTTCATCACTGCAGTGGGAAAATTACCCCACCCAGCATGTTTCCTCAGAAAACCGTTGTAGAGCCACACTACTCTTTTTTTTTTTTTAATTTTTATTTATTTTTTAGATTTCTTTTCATTGTTCCAGAACACATTGTTAATGCACCACACCCCGTGCTCCATGCAATATGTGCCCTCCTTAATACCTACCACCAGGCTCATCCAACCTCCCCATCCCCTCCCCTCTAAAACCCTCAGATTGTTTCTTAGAGTCCACAGTCTCTAAGGGTTCATCTCCCCCTCCAATTTCCCCTGATTCCCTTCTCCTCTCCATCTCCCCATGTCCTCCGTGTTATTCCTTATGCTCCACAAACAAGTGAAACCATATGATAATTGACTTTCTCTGCTTGGCTTATTTCACTCAGCATAATCTCTTCCAGTAAAAAGAAGGGCCATCTGTACCCCATTGTTCATAGCAGCAATGGCCACAGTCGCCAAGCTGTGGAAAGAACCAAGATGCCCTTCAACGGATGAATGGATAAGGAAGATGTGGTCTGTATATACAATGGAGTATTATACCTCCATCAGAAAGCATGAACACCCAACTTTTGTATCAACATGGACAGGACTGGAAGAGCCACACTACTCTTACACCAGAGAGCCTTATCTGATTGGTGGGGCTGAATTAGTAATTACTGAGGGTGGTCTCTCTTCCTGCATTAGTTTATTTGGTCAAGATTTGGTGGGCTGGCAATGGGAGCAGGACTCGGTCGAAATTGTTATCTCTGTTCTCCGTGGTGTTACTGGGTTCGCTCGTGTGCCTGTGGTCATTTGGCATGTTGGTTGGGTGTTGGCTGCTCCTGGATGATGTTGCTCACAGGTTACAGTTGGGGCACACTGGTTTTCGTCCTTGGCGAAAGCTAGCTGAGGCTTCCTCTCTTGGCAGTTGGGTTCCAAGAGAGAGAATGCAGACATCTCCTTCGGTCTGGGCTCAGAAGATGCATAATGTCATTCCACTACTTTCCATTGGCCGAAGTGAGTCATAAGGGCAGCCCAGATTCAACAGAGAGTTGAGAAATAGGTCTATTTTTTGAGAGGCGCAGGCTGACCTCCTATTGCAAGGGCATGTGCACACAGGGATGGGAGGAACTGGCAGCCATATTTTTCAGACTCCCACACTCTCTGTGGTTGTGTTTCTCCGGCTCGATAGCCCGAAGCTGGCGTACATCCTCCTCTTGCTCCTGCCTCTTCCAAGTGGTGAGCCCGCCGTGGCTGGCTCTGCCCTGGAAGGGAGAGGCCTGGGTTATCCACCTGTTGAGACAGTTGAAGAGAGGTCTTGGTGTGAGTCAGAGAGAAGGAGTGCAAAACTCCTCCAGCCCCAGGGTCGGTCCCCACACACCAACCCAGGTAGCCAGCCGTACGCGTGTTCTCAGGACCTCTTTCTGATGCCCTCGTGTATTTCTCCATTTCTTCAGGACCTGGAGAGGGCAAAGGCATGATTCATGCGTGCCTCAAGGACTTAGCAGTGACCACCTAGGAGCTAGAGTCATAACCCCTAGCAAGCAGGGGAACGTGCAGTAAGGACAAACCCAGGCCCCTGTTCTAAAGAGAAGGTTCGGACTACCAGTATAAACGAGGAGGTGGCGTGCACAAGACAAAAGGCTTTCATCATCCTCGTGAATCAACAACAAAATGTCCGACAATTCCAATGTTTAAAAACACGGACAGAATTCTGTAGAGCCTTTGCTGGTTTCGCGTTCACAGTCTGGTTAAGTCATCTTTGCATTATAGCTGATATTTGGACAGGTCTCCTGGGACAGCGGTGGAGTTTAACACGTGCTAGCATATACATGTTTGGTATCTAGTTGATCTCTTTCATTGACAACCCAAAGGAGGGTATATCGAATAGCCACCGACACACAAACGCTATTGTTTTGATGCAACTGGTAACAGGATGCAAGAAATGAAGAGTCTCCAAGGGCGGGTGAGATTTATCCAGTTAGCCCTGAATCTGGAAGTCATTCTCTTCGCACAACAATAGTGGCAGCAAGTCTGAACAATAGGGAGGCTCTCCCCCCTCTAGCAGCTGCAGCAGGAGGGAGGAAAGGCGCTTGTGAGGGGCCACAGGCAACTCTGTGGCTTGAGCAGACGTCTGGACGCCGTGCACCACAGGGGAAGGAGCACAGGCTCTGATTAAAGATAGACCTGGGTTTTTTAAAATCAGGGGCTTGCAAATTACTCGCTTTGCCACCTTGGGAAGGTAATTTTACCTTTCTCCACTTCTGTTTCTTCTGTAAAATGGGACTCATAATACTCAAGTCACATAACCGTTCTAAGAATGAAATGAAACACATTTAAAATGTCTACTGCTGTGCCTCATACGTTGCAGGTGTGCAGTAGGGTTGCCATATGAAAACCAGATTTGCAGAACTGATGGCCGGAGTTGGGATTTAAGCTGTGGCATGGATCTGCACAGTAGCTAGGAAGAACGGAAATAGCTAGGGTGGTGGTGATGTGGGTGAAAAGCCTTCAGGTTTTAAGGACAGCATTTTTAGCAAGTACATAGCCAGAGGCAGTGTTACAACTAACATATCACTTGGAGAGAATTCTCAAGGAATGAATGGGCCTGGTCTGAAAAGCCTCAACCCAACTGAGGGGATGAGAGGTTGGTGTAGGATAAGCTGACCACGGAGTGAGCAGTGCTGAGCCACATGTGGACAGTGAGCCCTCTGGGTTGCTCTCAAGCTCTGCTATACCCGTCACAGAGACACAGCGTGAGTTCCCACTGGCAACTCTCTGGTCTTTTTTCTCCTTGTCTTGGCAAGGCTGGTTTCTCTTCTGAAAACCTCAGCTTGAGCAGTCCTTGGAATGTTCTAGTGTGACAGGTGAGGGAGCTGACAGGAACAGGAGGAAGGGCACGCTCTCCCTGTTGAGCCCCTCAGCCAGTCTTTCAACAGCTAGCAAAGACCACGTCCTAGCTCAGCTCCTTCACCCACAAACTGCGTTCCTGGGGCATCTCTCAGAGTTTCTGCAACCTGCTGTAGTATCAACTATAGATAGAGGGAGAGACTCAAACCGTCTTTTTAAATATCAGCCCTCATGCTTCTGGCTGCCGTGTTATCGTAACGATGGCTCCTTAGGGACCGTGAATCACATGCTAAAGTGACTGGTGTCCTTGGGACCCTTCCTTACTTTCTCTCTCCCGGTGTGGTGGTGGCGGTGGTGGGAGGTGGGTACTTCTCCTTCCAAGACATGGAGGCAAGAGAGACTGGTCTCTTCCCCTTCCTCTGTCACGTCTGTAGCGGGGTCAGGCTTTCTGCACGACAGCTCAGGGGTGCAAAACCAGGAAGAAACGTCCTTTGTTTTAGGAACTGAACTCCTTCTGCTCTGAAGCCATTATAAGCAAGGGGATAAAAAAACCACAAATGAAAACAAACACACAAACACATCCGTGAAAGACCTCTCAGGCTCTTCCAGTTCAAAAATAGTCCCTATTGGGTACAAATATTCTGAAGTTCTGTTTCCCATCAGGTCTAGTTTTCACTTTCCAGGAAGTTGAGTCTCTGCTCTTTTCCAAGATGGCGTCTGAAGTGGAGGGCTGGGGAGAGTGGGGGAGGCCCCGGTCTGTGTGTGGTCCCCTGAGCCACTGAGCTCCAGGCCTCGGCTTCAGGTCTCCCAGCGTCCCTGCAGGAGAGCAAAGCTGGTGGACTTGGAGGATAGTCTTGCAGTCCTGGGAGGGCAAGCTGAGCCAGCTTCCCCTGCTGTCTGCAGCGTACCCGGGAGTTTGCTGGCTCTGCTGGTTCTCTGAGCCTCTGTCATGTCTTCCTTAGGGCCCCTAGTCGTGGTCAGACCTCCCAGTAGCCTCTGCTGCAGCTTTTCCGTTCTGTGTCTCAATAAGTTCTTGTAGGCAGGCTTCTCAGATCTTAACTGTTAGCTACCTTTACTAACCCTTTCACAGGCTCTTGAGAACTCTCCAGATCTTCTCTGTGTGCTGCTGAAGCCAAGGGAGACTTGGGGTCGGGGTGGAAGTAGGGCTGTCCCAGGCCTGTCTACACAGGCACTGACCTGTACCTGCCCCAGGAAAGGCACAACACCCCTTTCCCTTGTAGGCTTGTGACTCCCAGGCAGTACTTGGGGAAGCAGAGCACCAGCCATCCCCTTTCTCGATTTTTCCAAACCCCCCTAGATGTCCCAGGGAGCACTCATACCCTTGTCAGCCTGGAGCTTTAGACCTGGATGGGGTTGGCGGGGGTAGTCAGGGTTCCACATCTCCCTCACCTGTCCCTCTCTCTTTACCTCTCTTCTCAGCTCTTCCCTCCTCTGGTAGTACCTTCTAGTCTCCCCTCCCATCTGCCTGGAGCCATCTCCAGGCATTCTTCCTCCCTTTTGTCTGGCTTTTTCTCTCCCTCTCCAGGTCCAAAATGGCAGAAGGACTACAGGGAAAGAAACAAGATTCCCAACAAGGGGAAATGCAGACAAAAAGCAAGATTGCCACCTAAAATTGTATGTCCTAAGATTAGGTTCTGACTCTAATAGGTCCCATGAATAGGTAGTGACTCACGCTTTATGGAGATGTTATGGTACCTTTTGTGGATTTTGAAACTTATTAGACCCTCAGGGATCTTCTGTTATGACCTAGGAGAAGCCCCCAAAACACTGGTTTGTTGAATTAGAGCCAGTCCTCCTTTGCCACACCAGGTCCGATCAACCAGTTAACATCAAAGCTAAGACATTGCAAATAAATATGGGAGAACGTAGTAATATTCATAGCCAGAGGCCCACTTCTATGGGTGAGGAGGGATGTGTTTGTCAGGGTTTTCCTGAAGATACAGAAACAACAGGAAACAGGGTGTGTGGATAACTGACTGACTGACTAAATGAATGAATGAATGAATGGAGGGGAGAGACAGAAGATTGATTGATTTTAAATGATTAGCTCATGTGAATATGGAGCCTTGGTGAGTTCAAAATCTGGTGGGTAGCCCAGCAATCTGGAGGCCCAGAGAAGAGTTGCAGTTTGAGTCCAAAGGTAGTTTTCTGGCTGAATTCCTTTTTGCTTGGGGCAGTCAGTCTTTGATCTAGTAAGACCTTCAAACAGTTGGATGAGGACCACCCGCATTGTGAAGGTTAACAGCTATGCTCAGAGTCTACCGATTTAAATGTTAATGTCACCCAAAAAACCCCTTCACAGGAACATCCAGAATAATGTTTAACCAAATATTTGGACACAAGCCAAGTTGAATGAACCATCACAAGGGAGTCTATGGGTTTTGTCCTGAGCTGGGAAAATGTTACCGAAATCCCTTCTCAGTAGGTGAAGTTTCCAGAGAATTAGGGATTATATCATATTTCAGTTTTAAGTGGCTGACTTGGCCCCCGGACATCGCATTAAGAAAAGAAGGAAGGTAAATGAGGTTAAGGAAGGGGGTAGGGATATTTCCCCACCGGCTTTATTATCAAGACAGGAACAAAACGGGGCCTTGGGAAAGGTCTAGGATCAGGGACCAGAGCACAAGCCAGACTCTTCTTGGTTCTCTTGCTTCTGATCTCCTCTGTTCAATTCTTACTCACTAGAGTCTTGCTTTGTCTGTTTCTTGACTCATGTGGCACCTGGGACATGTCCATCACACAAGCCCAGTTATCTGAACAGAATCATACTCTCCTTTTCTTGATTCTGGTCCCAGTTCCTGGGGGTGGGGGGGACTTTGGTGGACCCACCTTGGGATGGGCCCAACTTGTGCTACCCACTTCTGGTCCAATCACGCATGGCAGGGAATTAAGATAATACTTTACAAAATAAGCATCAGACTCTCTTGCCGAGGATGAGGAGGGAGCAGAGGGTTTCATCACGAACCTGGCTGGTATTGCCAGAAATGACCCACTTTCCTGTTTCTGTGAGTGAGGATTCCAGGAAGGCAAGGATTATAGCTATGAATTGGGGTGGGGGCTGTCTCCCTCTCCCTGCCACCCTCATCATCCTCCCTTTGGAGGATGCTGGCCTCTGGGACATTTGTCAGGAGCTGACAGAAGCCAAGAGAGCCCACGGGGACTGCCAGCCTCCCTTGTGCCTTCAGCTGAGGGTGCACGGGGGCTCGTGGCTGCTAAGCGCTGTGTGGGACGGAGGGTCATGCCATCGCATCGACTGAAAAACGATCTCATTCACAATTCAGTGCATGGTCCAAGAAACAAAAATAATATTTAATGAGAAAAATCTTCTTTGTTTAATTACGGGAAATGTCAAGGTTGACTCTAAGTGCTTTGCTTAAGGTCAATTGTGCAGTGCTATCAAAAAGCATTTAAACCAGAGATACTGGGCCATTAAAACCCAGACTAGTTAAAATGAGGCGCTGTCCTTCTTCCGTGATTTATTTTCCCCAGTTGGGAGCAGTAATGTTGGAGCTGGACCAGCCCTCCAGCAGCTTGCGCACAGCTCTTCCCCGACGTTCTCTTTAAGCTAATGAGGGACTCCCTAATGAAAGCAATGCCCCAAGGCTCCCAAAGATTTACCTCGAAGGCTCAAGAATCCTGTTTCCATTAGATCAGTGGTTTATAAAGGTTCGGTGCCAGGCTTCCCTTCTGGAGTTTCTGCTTTCACAGGTCAAGGGTAAGACCTAGCACTGGCATTCTTTTAAGGCTTCTAAGTGAAATGTTTCCAATTGGTAGCGAGCTTTTGGGCAGTGGGGTTGAATGCTCAGTTTCATTAATTAAGATGCCAAAAGCCAATGCCCCGGTGTGCCCCCTGAGTGTTCCTGCCTATTGCACCGGCTTTCCTCTTGGAGTTCATTCAATCCAAGTTCATCATCCTCCCCGCTGCCTTTTAGTCTCCAAGCGCAGAGCTGCCTTCTGAGAGACAGTCTGTGTTGTCAGGCTCCAGAAAGGGCAAAGTTGCAGGGCTGTGCTCACCTTGTGCTTGGCAGTGAACGGGATGGAGACCGTCGGCCCAGACTTCCCAGCTCCCTACTCACGGCATTAGTGAAGATCACTTCCAAGCCAAGAAGCCACTTCAAGCCAAGAAGTCTTGGGAAGGAGGTGAGAATTCAGACGGTGGAATAAGCCCCTTCGGGCAGCAGTCTGAAAAGAATGGGATCGCAGAACTTTCCTGAGCAACGAGGAAATCTTTCTCCTGTTATTTATGCACACTGCTTCACTGTTCCTTCTTTCTTTCTTGTCATACAACAGAAATAATGATCTTGGTGCTGGACTGAGTACCACGCCAGGACAATTAATCACCCGCTGAGTCATTTATTTCCTCATACTCTCTTCCACCAGGACCATTATCCTGTAGGTAAACAGAGGTGCCAGTAAATCACGGGCAGAACACAAGTCAGTGGGAGAATAGTTGATTAAGCGTCTCCATAACTTACAGTTACATAGCACCTCTCATCCCAAAGGATCTCCAAGCACCAGACAGACTGATGCCTGCGCCACTACCCAGCCCCTATAGATGTCACTTTCCACTCCATTGCTTGGGGGAGGGGGAATGTTTATTGCACTTGTCATATAGTTACCCTGGAAGGCAGGAGGCAAAGAGAGGAGCTTTTCACTTCCTTGTCCTTTCAGGGAGCAGAAATCAACTACCTCGGCAGGAACCCAGCAGCAGTCAGAGGGTAACCTACCCGCCCTCTTGGGCCAAATTTCTTCAGTTTAGGAAATGCTGTAAATGCTAGAAAATTCCACGTTTGTTCTTCCAAAGGGGTGACAGCAGGGCAGCCGTCGAAACTGAGCGGTGAGCTAGGACAAGATCTAAAGTCAGTGTCACCAGGGCAGAAATGTTTTAGGATCTGCTAGAATCGTAGTCTAGGGGAGGGAAGCACTCAAAGGAGGGATCACTTGCCATGATCCTTTAGAACTATTCATGATAACTTTGCTCTTTATTTTTTTAAAGATTCATTTATTTATTAGAGTGTGCAAGTGTGCCTGCTGTGCGAGTTGGGGAGCAGAGGGAGAGAGAGAGAGAGAGAGAGAAGAAGAGTCCCTGCTGAGCGGGGAGCCTGCCAGGGGGTGTTCAGACTCATCACCCTGAGATCATGACCCGAGTCGAGATCAAGAGTTGATTTGACTGAGCCTCCCAGATGCCCCTCTGTTCTTCAGACTTTTGTAATGCATGGGTCCCTTTGAAAGAAGAAAACAATTTTCCCTTCCCTCCCAGTGTACACTACAATTGTTTGATTATAATGGTCCATTCAACCTTGCCACTATAGCTCTGGTACCTGTATAAAACCAAAGCCAGGTTAAATTCAAGCAAATTAAATTGGGCTCAGTACACATTGAACAATGTGGGGGTTAGGCGCACTGACCTCCCACGCTGTGGAAAATCCATGTATAACTTTTGACTCCCCAAAACTTAACTACTAATGGTCTGCTATTAATCAGAAGCCTTACTGATAACAGTCGATTAACACACATTTTGTATGTTGTATGCATTATATACTGTAATCTTATAATAAAGTAAGCTAGAGAAAAGAATGTTACTAAGAAAATCACAAAAAAGAGAAAATACATTTATAGTACTGTACTATATATGTATATAAATACATAAATATAAATATATATATATATATAATATATATTTATAAAACCACATATAAGTGGACCCACACAGTTCAAACCCATGTCGTTCAGGGGTCAACTGTAATCCAGTTCAATACAAGTTAAATTCAGACAAAACAAAAAAGCCAATGTGGTTCTATTTAACAACATCAATTTATTTAACAGGAAGAACGACGTTAATTTGCTGAAACCAAATTACCTCTAAGTGAGAACACGATACTGACCACTGCCTCGTTAGTTCTTCCGGCATGCGTGTCCTACTGGGTGTCATGTGATGTTTCTTTTTTCCATCATTTCTATTTGGACTGCTCCGGAAACTCCCTTCGTGGAGTATACTATTAATTTATTTGGTCTTAGGTTGGGAGCAAACCCAGCATTGCTGTGCTACATCTGTCTACATCTGTGCCACTGGAACAAACAAGGCCGTTGCCATCCCACGGCATGATTTGATTATACGGAGACATTAGACTGATGTACAAGATGGTAACATTCAATTTTAAGACCACGATCAAAAAATTCTCATAAAAATTTTTAAGACTCTCCTGGGGTCTATGGGAGCAGTCAACTCCGTATTATAACACGAATGTTCGAAGTTATTAGGTTTAGGCCAGTGAAAAATTCTGGGGGAAGAAAACCAAACTGAGATTAAGAGCTAGCATGCCAATAACACTCATTCCTTAGCAGACTCATAACACGAGTATGAGATCTTGTGACGGGCATGACAGAGACTGCTGAATGTCCAAGCTTGTCTGTCTTTTTCTTCCCCCCATTTAGTAAGAGACTCCCCGCCCCTGACCCGGCGCCCCCACACCCCAGGTGCTCTCAGGTCAGCAGGTCACAATTCCCAGCCTCCCTGGAAGTTCATCGTGGCCATGTGGTCAGAGTCTTGCTGATGGCGTGGGAACAGAAGCATGTGACTTCCATGTCACTCCTCGAAGAGGAGATGGCGTCTTTCTACTCTCCTTCCCTCTGGCAGGTTATCTAGATGTGCTACTGCTGCGGCACCCTGAGAGGGTCCAGAGGAAGAAAGTAGAGGGAATCTGGGTCCCAGGATAACCCCATAGAAAAGAGGTGCTGTTTTCCCCTTCTTCCTTCTCTTCTGCTGTACCTAAGAGACATAACTCTTCAATCGTGTATGTCGCTATATTTTGGGGTCTCTATGTGCCCAGAGCTGGAAAGGGAGGGCCTTACTGAGATTGCATTAGTGGTAGATCTGGGGCAAAATGCAGGTCTTCTGACATCCATCCCAGCACTCTGGCCCCCACATGCTTCCTGCTCAGCTCGTCGTGTGTCTGATGCTCAGCCATGGGATTAATTAGGGGAGAGCCTGCTGTTCCCAGAACGAGTGTGGCCTGGTGGGCTTTTCCCTCACGTGGCTTGTCTGACCCTTGTTTGTTTAGGATTTTATTTTGTGAAGGGAAAAATCGGGATAGTCCAAGACAAATTAAGAGGAGTTACTAACCCAGAAGAAATGTGTACTCATCACTGCAGGACCAACCCGATCCCCTGTGGATAGAGGGATGCCTGGGGAAACTCACAGTATTTTAGGAATATGACTGGCCAGCAATAACAATGTTAGGGGAAGGCAGAAGTTGGAGTGAATAGTCCAGTCCCGTGTTTGTACTGGGGAGGAAAACAAACTGGAGGCGGTTTCGATGCCCCACCTCAGTGTTCCAAAATAGAGTCCAAGGGACAAGAAAAGAAAGGGGCAGAAGGCCCGATGGAACATAATTGGTTTTTCTCCCGCTCGCCCAAAAGTCATTCTTTTTCACGTCATCCTGTTTTATTTTCCCTGAAGTGTTATTATAATTGAGATTTCTGTCTCCGTTTTTTGGTTCACACTTTTGTCATCCCTCTTCCCCAAAACAAGATATTTCCACAGAAGACTTGCTTAGCATTGATTCTCTCGTGACCTGAACAGACTCTCAAAAGTACTGCTGAACGAATAAAACAAGGAATGAATGAATGAACGAGTTGGAAGTGTGCCGACACAGAAAATGAGCTACCCAAGTCATGAAACTTGCCAAGGTTCTGCCCCTTTGATGACAGTGTAAAGACCATATTTTGTCAATGAAGACAAAGAAGAAAGGCTCCGAGGGTTCCCTGTTAGAGAGGTGCTACCATTCCAGAGCAACACCCCTCCCCACCACTTCCAGAATTTTCATTGTCACATGTTCCTGTGTGGGCCACAAGAGTGCTCCTTGGAGACCCCTAACCATATGGGTGAAAGTGACCAAGGGCCCGGCCTCCTGAAATCTGCTATGACTATGCGGATGCCACACTTCCTGCTCCCAACCAGTGATGGGCATGGTGGGGAGACTGAGTCAGACCTGGTCTTGGGAGACCTAGCATTTCCTCTAATAGATGACTTGGCCTCAAGACTCCCTGACAGCTTTGGAGAATCTTCTGCTATGACTATGCGGATGCCACACTTCCTGCTCCCAACCAGTGATGGGCATGGTGGGGAGACTGAGTCAGACCTGGTCTTGGGAGACCCAGCATTTCCTCTAATAGATGACTTGGCCTCAAGACTCCCTGACAGCTTTGGAGAATCTTC
>NC_081557.1:18745180-18881810 GCF_022355385.1 Mustela nigripes
CTTGGACTGTGGGGTGGTCTCAGACACTTCCACCCAACCTTCTCTCCCTCTCCTCTTCACTCAGGACCAGCCCCACATCATATTCTTCTGCCTCCTGCCCTGTTTTCTCTCCCTACCAAATCCTCAGATATTTAATCTCCTATTAGAGTCTGTTTCTCAAAGGACTTGGGCTAACCAGCCCTTAAGGACTGTCCTGGGGCCTGTGTTGGTTGGCAGGAAGGCTTACTGGATAATCCCAAGCACCCTTGAATTTTGAGTCTAATGTGTGCTGTCACAGACCTATCCTCCTGCTTGCCTGTTATACCCAGATCCAGCCTAAATTTGGAAGCCATAATGGGAAAGCAGAGATATAAGGCAAACACTATTTATTAGTTCATACTCTAGATATGGGGTACTGACAGAAGAGTAAACATCAGAAGAGGATTAGGAAGTTGAACAGGAAAAACAAAGACGTACAAAGTGCCTTTGAGGGCAGAGCCTTTCTTGCCATGGGGGAAGTCGGCTTTCATAAATGGTAGCATGTTTATTAAATTTTTGAAGGCAAAAGAAGGGAGAGTTCAAGTGGATAGTAGCAGCCCTTGGATTGGAGGCACTTAAACATAGAGCTTCATTGGCTTTGTGTAATTACAGAAGCAGGAGGTAATTGGACAGCACTTGTCAAAAATGAAATTTCATAGCATCCTGGGAGGAAGACAATGGACGTGGACATTTTTTCCGACAAATGGGCTTCCCAGTTCCAATCTCTGCATTCTCTGGAACATTCTCAGCCCGGCAAGACACAGAATTTTTCTGTCTCTTATCAAATTTTATCAATTTATAATATAACGAAAGAAAATGTATTGGCTATCTACTGCCATGTAACAAGCAACCCCAAAATATAGTGACTTAAAAGCCACAGTTTTTATCTTCTAGTTACTGTTGGTCAGGAATCCGGTGCCACTTAATTGATCCTCTGGCTCAAGGTCTGTCAGTGACCATCATCAAGGGATCATCTGGGCTGCTGCCATTTCAAAACTCGGCTGGGGAAGGGTGTTTCCACATGGTGGTTGGCGATCTTCAGGGTTTTTTGTGGGCTGCTGCACTGAGGGCCTCCTTTTCACAGTGATTATGGGCTGAAGGTTGCCCTGAGTTCCTTGCCAGGTGAGGCTTCCCCGGGGAAGCTCACAAGGCGTGGCTCCGGGGTTCACCAGAGAGAACAGGTGCAAGAGCTAGAGAGGATAAGGGTAGGGGAGAGGTAAGAGCCTTCGTGACTGCATGTTCAAGGTAACATCCATCTTTTTGGTCATGTTCTATTTTTTAGAAGCAAGTTATGAGGCGCAGCCCACACTCAAGGTGACGGGATTCCACCAGGCTGTGAATACGAGGAAGAAGGGATTACCAGGAGCCACCTCACAGGCTGCCTACCACCCAAACACAGCTGATGCCTAAATAAAAATGAACTTGGCTCGGGATGTCTGGCTGGCTCAGTCAGTGGAGCGTGAGACTCTTGATCTTGAGGCTGTGGGTTTGAGCCCCACACTGGGCATAGAGATTACTGGAGAATAAAATCTATAAAAAAATTGGGAAAAAAAAAAAAAACCCAAACTTGGCTTGAGAGACTAATGGGAGAAGGACATGGAAGGGTGAGAAGCTACAGGGACCCTTCCAAGGGTATCATCCTTTATAGGGCTTGATGGGCTTGATTTGCTAGAGGACCAGTGACTGGCTGGCATTCAAATTGTGCTAGATAAACTTCTCCACCCAATTCCTAATAATAACCGAATCTTATAAATGTGCCACGGGTCCCAAAGCAGTCTGTTGCAAACAGAAAGTGTCCTCACGTTTTATGCTGTGTCACAGGAGTTCGTGGGCGTTGTGTGTTCTAGGCCATAATATATGTGTTTGTTTGAATATAAAAATACAAAAACTACTCACCGTGGAGCAAAACTGATTTTGCAAGGTGAGGCCTCATGTGGATTTCATTTGAAGGGCCTGACAAAGATTTGGTGGCATCCCTTCTCTTTCGATGAGTCACCTCTGCTGAGTCGTTGTTGCCTGTTTCCTCCGTCACAAGGAGAAGCTAACTACTATCATCTGCTAATAGGAAAACATGGAGAGATTTTGCAACATGTTTTTATTCTCTGTTATTTTAGGCACCCAGCCTCCCTGTTCACTAGTTCTGTGTGGTCCGCACACGAGCCACGTTAAACACCCCTGGAGCATAGCCGCTCTCTCTGGCCTCCGGTTCTGTGACTATCTAATGCTCTCAGCCTGGGATGTCTCTTCATGCCTTGTAGCCCTTTGTGTGATTTTGCCTTCCCTTTTATATCCCACTTGGGGGGGGTCAGGGGAGGTCTCGAAGGGACAGTGACCATCATCTGAGTTAAGGGCTGCACCTGCCCTGTGTTCCCAGAGTCACCCTCATTTCAGTGTTCAGACAAGTAAATCTACAGTGACTATCTAATGTAATTCAACACTTCTTCCTCTCCAGGTGAGGTGCTTATGGACAAAGACTGACTTTTCTGCTTTATACACCAGCTGTGGGTATGAGGTTTCCACCATTTGGCATATAGTATATGTTCAAAAATTACCTCTTGGCTAAATCAGTGGCTCTCAAGACATTTTGGTCTTAAGACCTCTTTGGGGCGTTAACATTTACTGAGATTTCTGAAGAGCTTTTGTTTGTATGGGTTTTTATCCACCTACCTTTACTGTATTGGAAATTATAACTGAATAATAAAGATAGTCGTCAAAAACACAGAAAGTCTGAGACACTTTCACAGTCAAGAGGAGCCTACGGAGATTTGACGAAAAGTGATACGGTATCTTGGATAGGATTCTGGAATTTTTTTTTAAAAAAGGATATTAGGGGAAGTATTAGGGAAAACTAAGGAAATCTGGATCCATACTTTAGTGTGGACTTTAGTTAATAATATATCAATATTAGGTCATGAACTGTAACCAGTATACCATACGGTGGGGATATATGGCACTCTCTACAGTGTCTTAGCAATTCTTCATAAATCTAAAGCTATTCTAAAGTCAGAAGTTTATATAATAAAGGAAAAAAGAAAGGATATTGATATGTAAGTGAGGAAATCGTATTAGAGATCACAAGGTGATATCCTTGCCTAAGCTTTATTTGATTTAAAGAAAACTGGAATTCTCAAACTAAGTTTTGTATTGTAAAATACACATAACATAAAATTTACCATCTCAGCCATTTTGAAGGGTACAGTTCCGTAGTATTAAATACATTCACAATGTTGTGCAAGCATCCCAACCAACCATCTCCAGAATTCTTTCCATCTTGTAAAACCCTGTACCCACTAAACAGTAACTCCCCTTTTCCTCCTCCCTCAGGCCCTGGCGACCACCATTCTACTTTCTGTCTCTATGGTTTGACTACCCTAAAGACATCGTGTAAGTATCAGTCTTTTTGTGCCTGGCTTATTTCACTTACTATCATGTCCTCCAAGTTCATCCTGGTTGCAGCCTGTGTTAGAATTTTCTTCCTTTTGAAGGCTGAATAATACTCCATTGTACATATTTACCACATTTGGCCTCTCCATTCATCTGGATGTTTGGGGTTGCTTCCATACGATGGCTACAGTGCATGGTGTTGGTATGAACAGAGGTGTACAAACAACTCTTTGAGGCTCTAGTTTCCATTCTCTTGAGGTAAATACCCAGCAGTGGAATTGCCGTATCATATAGTAATTATATTTTTAATTTTGGGAGGATCTGCCATATTATTTTCCACAGTGTCTGCACCATTTCCCGTTCCCATCAGGAGTGCCCGAGGGTTCCAGTTACTCCTCATGAGCTCCAACGCTTATTGTTTTCTGGGGTTTTTCCCCCCCTTCATTGTAGCAATCCTTTTTTTTTTTTTAATTAATTTTTTAAAAAAGATTTTATTTATTTATTTGACAGACAGAGATCACAAGTAGGCAGAGAGGCAGGCAGAAAGAGAGAGAGGAGGAAGCAGGCTCTCCGCGGAGTGGACAGCCCGATGCGGGGCTCGATCCCAGGACCCTGGGATCATGACCTGAGCCGAAGGCAGAGGCTTTAACCCACTGAGCCACCCAGGTGCCCCATTCATTGTAGCAATCCTAATGGTAGTGTCTCACTGCAGTTTGTTTTTCTCTTTCCTAATGATGGGTGATGTTGGGCATCTCTTCAAACACTTGTTGGCCATCTGGACATCTTTCTCAGAGAAATGTCCATTCAAGTCCTTTGCCCATTTTTGATTCGGGTTGCTCTTGTTTTCGTCATAGAGTTTTAGGAGTTGTCTATATATTCTGTATTTGCAAATATTTTCTTCCCTTCCATCGGTTGCCTTTTTACTCTGTTGACAGTGTCTTTTGAGGCATAAAATTTAAAAATTTAAAGTCTTAGTCTGCTGTGTAGTAACACCATGTGCCTGCAATTGTAGAACACACCAGTGATAAAATACTTCTCACTGGAAGTGTTTTAAGCCCTTGTAAGCCCGTGGATTCTTGTACTTCCCCTCTAGCCCACTAAATCCCCAAGGAGTGGCTCAGGATTCTGAATGTCTAGGGAGGTACCCAGATGCTATGGACTGAATTAGGCTCCCCCTACATTCTTATGTTGAAGCTGTAACCCCCAGTGTGATGGGATCTAGAGATGGAGCCTTTGGGAGATGTTTGGGTTTAGTTGAGGTTATGAGGGTGAAGCCCTCATGATGGGATTTGTGCCCTTTAAAGAAGGGACACCAGAGAGCTTGCCAGCTATAAGCCAAGAGAAGACATCTCCAAACGAAATGTGCCTTGGGGGCGCCTGGGTGGCTAAGTAGGTTAAAGCCTCTGCCTTGGACTCAGGTCATGATCCCAGGGTCCTGGGATTGAGCCCCGCATTGGGTTCTCTGCTCAGCAGGGAACCTGCTTCCTCCTCTCTCTCTGCCTGCCTCTCCTCCTACTTGTGATCTTTGTCTGTCAAATACATGAATAAAATCTTAAAAAAAAAAAAAAAAAGGAAATGTCCCTTGACAGCACCTCGATCTGAGACTTCCCACTATCCAGAATTGTGAGAGATAAATGTGCACTGTTTAAGCCCTCCAGTTTGTGGCATTTTGTTATAGCACCTTAAGGTGATGAAGAGGTTCATCTAGGTTTGAGAACTCTTGATCTCAGCCAGGAATAACCATTAATTAGAGTTCTTCTGCTATTTTGGTTGGGAAGGACTTTTCCTTATGGAGGCATATACTCTATCTAATTCACCAGTGATGTTTATCAAGGATGGCAGACTGCAGGAGAGGGGTGGGGGGCAATTATTTACCACAAATGCCAGTATTTGCTATTCCTATATTTCTTTACAGGTTTTGGTGTTGCTGTTTTTAAATTTTTTTAATTTAAAATTAAAAAAATTTTAATTTAAAATTTAATTTAAAATAAATTAAATAAATAATAAATAAAACAAATTAAAATTTAAAAAATTCATTTAAAATTTTAAAAATTTAAAAAATTTTAAAAAATATTTCTAAAGATTTCATTTATTTCTCAGAGAAAGAGGCAGAGAGCACAAGCGGAGGTGGGGGAGGCAGGCAGAGGGAGAAGCAGTCTCTATGCTGAGCAAGGAGCCCGATGCCAGACTTGATCCCAGGACCCTGGGATCATGGAGAAAGAGACTCTTAAGAACGGGATCTACATGCAGCACAGAGCCCATCGCGGGGCTCAATCTCATGACCCTGAGCTCTCGATGATCCGAAAGCAGAAGTGGGACACTCAACCGCCTGGGCCACCCGGGCACCTCTATTTCTTTACAGTTTTAACAGCCATGTCCTTATTTCCTCGAGTCCCTTTTTCCTTCTTGGCATTGCCATACTGATAACAATGTTAGCAAATCCTCAGAAAACTTTACACCCTTCCCCTTGACTCACTCATGCTCCTTGGATTTCAAAAACAGAGGCTGAGGAGCCAAGAGTCACTGTCTACATTTACCCACTAGGCTTTCCCTTTTGACTTGTTTTGTTTTTTTCCATTTCTATTCAGAGTTCTCAAACAAGCCTTGGGAGTGATTCATTAGTCATATGTTCTAACTTTCAAGCGAAAGAATCTTTGGCATTAGCAATAGAAGATAATTAACATGTAATGTTTTTACTTTCCTTATCTTTGTCATTCATCCAGCTGTTATTTTTGAGCACCTTCTAGGGGTCAGTCCCTGTGGTGTTGGGCCTTTGAGAGACAAAGATAAATGGAAGATAAAATCTCTGCCCTTGGGAAGCTCCAAGTCAAACATGAGGGTTGGACTTCATATCACGTCATTATAATGTGCTAAGTGCTATACTGGGAGGTGTGAAGGGAGCACAAAAGAGAGCCCATTGCTGTCTGGAGGGGATGACTGAGGGTTTATGGATGCTCATCATACTCCTTTCCTCTGTGGATTCATGAATTCATTCAACAAACGTGGAGCCCCTCTCATGTACCAAGCTCTGAACCAGGCATTTGGGATACATCAGTGAACAAGAGAAAAATTCCTGCTGTGGCAGAGCTTGTATTGGAAGGGGGGGGACCTAATACACTGAGGCCTCATCTAGGGACCAGCACATCGGATTTATGTGTGGGTGACATGGTATGAGAGACTGTGGTTTGGATTTGTGGCTGGGGTCACTTGCTCTTCCTTCCCTCCCACAGTCTTCGGGGGAGACAAAGGTGGCCTCATCTTGCCCAGTCTCAGGACTGATCTTAAGAAGGGAGGCCCTGGGCCCTGACCTAGACGTGCTGACCTCAGGGAAGGAGGAAGGGTCGGGCTAGCCTGAAAGAGAGAGCCTTTCCTAATCTTTTTATTTTTTTTTTTAAGATTTTATTTATTTATTTGACAGACAGAGATCACAAGTAGGCAGAGAGGCAGGCAGAGAGAGAAGAGGAAGCAGGTCCCCTGCTGAGCAGAGAGCCCGACGTGGGGCTCGATCCCAGGACCCCGCGACCATGACCCAGAGTCTTTAACCCACTGAGCCATCCAGGCGCCCCGTGCCTTTCCTAATCTTGACATTTGGGTGACCTACACCTTCACACTAGAAGAGTGTACGAGTTGGCGGTGGTGCTGGTGATGGGGCAAGGGAAGGAAAGAAGGACATAAGTGGCTTTCAGGAACCTAGAAGGAGGCAAGGATAGGAGAAGGGGGCCTCCTTTACTTCAGATGTGGAAAACGTGCAGAGCTAAGAAATTCAAAGACGAGGAATTGCTCACCAGGCAGGTAAGGGAAGAGGGGGTTTTAGTTCAAGCAGTAGAAGATGCTGAAGCATAGGCTTTGCCAGTAAAATCCCTGTAATATTGTTTTTTAACCCCCATTATTTAGATGAGGCAATTGCATTGGACCCTTCTCATCTTGTCCAGAACGTACCTCACTTCTCTTGCTTTCTGCTGATGGGGAGCAAGAAGTTTTCCTCTGCCCTCTTAGGTTCTTCTTCTGCAGGTCTGCGAGTTAAACTGACAGAGACAGATTAACAGAAGAAAAAATGTTATTCCCATGTGGAAGTCAACAGAAGAAGTAGCTAGCTCATTAAATGGTTAAAGTTAGAGGATTAACACCTAACTTAGTAAGGGAAAGGGTAGTGGGGAGAAGAGTTCTTCAATGGGAAGAACAAATAGATTTCTTTAGAAAAGACAAATACGTTTTTAGGAGAATGAGCAGGAGATAGGAGAGTTTGCGATAATGTTTGTTTATGCAGGTTCAAGTGGTCTTTGTTTTCTTCATGGCCATGACGCTCCCTGAGAGGGAACTCAGGGCGACCTCATTTCCCAGAAGTTGCTGCTTTTAGTCAGATAAGGGAAATCCTGACAAGGCTTCTTTCTGCCTCTTTTGATTCTCAATTGCTTTCAGCTTAAAATAATGCTCATGTCAAATAGCCTATTTTAAGGTGGCATATTGGAATCCCCTTCACCACCTCAGGACTTCTCTGAAACAGCTGCTTGGGAAGCCTGCTGGAACCCATCTGGCACTCACACATGCATGACCTGTGAGAGGATGGTAGAGAGATGGACAGTGAAGCCTGTTGAGAACCATCCCCTCTTTTGTCCTTTAGGCTTTCAACATGGCTCTGAGAAGGTATGAGGGGACACAGCTGACCAGAGTGGTGACTAACTCTAGAATATTCCAGGTGATGGGTGTCCCTCTTTTCCTGCTGTACTTCTTCCAGTTTCCAATCCTTTTCCTTGGTTATTTTCCAGAATACCTGCATGCTTGAATAGTAAGCCCTTGCCCATGCTCTCCTTTGCGGCAGAACCCAATCTAAGACAGAAATTGCAGTTCAAAACTGGGTAAGGATGGGGCGCCTGGGTGGCTCAGTGGGTCATGATCTCAGGGTGCTGGGATCGAGTCCTGTGTCCGGCTCTCTGCTCAGTGGGGAGCCTGCTTCCCTCTGTCTCTCTCTGCCTGCCTCTCCATCTACTTGTGATTTCTCTCTGTCAAGTAAATAAATAAATAAAATCTTAAAAAAAAAAACCAAAACAAAACTGGGTAAGGACAGTGCCAAGATACCACAGATAATAGATGGTAGAAAAGGAATCCAAATCTGGGTTTCACTCAAAAACGGTCCTTTCTTCTTCCCGCTATGATACCTTTCTTCTCTGCATGTTTTTAGTTGCTAAACCATACTCACATTCACTGTTTTGAGTATTCTAGGCCAACAGCTAAAATAAACTAAGAGTGGAAAAGAGTAAGACATTTTGTAAAGTTTGAAAACATGAGAGTTACATCTGGTTTCTCTGGAATTTTTGAGAGTCATCGCCATCAACAGTTAAATTCAGAAAGTTTGTCAAAATACTGGTTTTGGAATGGTTTCCTAGAATTATTTGATTTGGGATCCATTTCATGTGGTTTTCATAATATATAAGTGGTTTTTTAAGACAGGACAGGGCTGTTTGGTTTCAGACTTGTTTTTTAAAACCAGACCACTTAGGCAAAATATTTTTTTTTTTTTAGGCAAAATATTTTTGTAACATTTTTATACTATCTAAAAATTAAAGTGTTTTTAATCCAAACAACTTAAAACTCTTTAGAAACCTATCTGTCTCAGTACTAAGACTTCTGGGTAAGTTTCACACTATTTAACTTCAAAACATTTAGTCAAAATAGCTTGGATCTGGGACAGATTTCAAAGCTGGATACTTTCAAATGGCTGGTCTAGATAACACGCAACGATATATGGACCGTTTTATTGTCTCAAAACATTGGTTTCCCATCATATAAATAAAGCCTAAGCAATAGCTTCACATTGTTGCAAAATAAGCTACATTTTGAAAAATTAAAACATCTGTGCAATGTGCTAATGGGCTGAAATGTTTTCTTTATCAATAATACGGAAACTATTTTGCAAAACTTTCAACGCAGCCTCCTCTTTCCCTCCCATAGGATTGTGACTCCGTTGGGTTGTGCATCACTGGATAGAGCCAGGACCATGTGGCCTTGCCTTTTGTTTACTCTTTTACTGGTATTATAAATTGCAGTTTTTCAGAGCAATGCTGTGAGGTTCATATGATCATTATCCCTTTCTTAAAAAGGGCACCCAGGATCAAAAAAGGTTTTTTGTGTTCTTTAAAGTCGTAAGTTCCTCAAGGACAGGTTTTAGACCTCCTCTGTTTGGTTGTGTTTCTCAGACTCTTAGCCATGCTACTTCCTGTCTTGTGCCTATTTTCCCTCACTTGGACTCACTGAACCTCTTGCTCTGGTCTTTGTACTCCTCTTCTTTCCTTCTAGTATGTTTCAGTAGATCTCAACCAAAGAACTGCTGCGTACCTGCGTTAAGTGGCCACGTAGGTTCCGGGGTAATTTGCCATCGACCATAAATGTGGTTATGAGCAAATAATGATTTAAGTTGAGATATGAGAGTGGGTTCAGGACCATCTGTAAAGTAATGTCATTCTTACACATTCCTATTCATCTCTGACTCTTGAGCAGGGACAAGGGAGAAAAGGCGCAGTCAGAGCATATGACATTCCCTAATCCAGATAAAAATAACACCTTTAGCCATCCTTCAGGTTGAGAAAGGCCCTGGGCCAGGAATTGAACATTCTCTTTACATGTGGTTACTCCAAGCTCAGGCTGGAGCCAAGGGGGGAAGGAACGCAAGGGCACTTTGCTACCAGAGGGACAGAATTTGAAAGGGTGAGGGTTGGGAGTTAAGAAGAAATGACATTCTGCATAGTGACAGAAAGGACTCATAAATAGGGAATTGTAGGGAAAAATAAAACATTTCTCCTTTTCCTTATAGGATGACTATACTGTCTCTCAAGTTGATGTTTGTCTTTGGAAAACTCAGTGGATGTGTTTGATTTCAGTGGTTCAGAGTTGGACAATAAGGAGAAATTTGAAGTATCTCTCTATTCTGGAATATTTTTGTGGGCCGTAATTAAAATAATTTGTCATGGACAGATATATCCTTACTGCTGGTTAGGACTCATCTACCAGAATTAAATCATTTTGCCTCTGACTTGGTATAAACCTGTTAAGTGAAGAATTAAGACAATTGTGCAAATAATGTAGTCTTTGTGAAAATTAGTAACGGGGATCTCACTCAGTGGAGTTGGGAGGCCCGCAGGATACTTGCCCATGCCCTACCATTCCTTATGGACTATAGACCCAGCAGGAAGTTAGGGACTTTGCCCTGGGTATTACTTTACTACCCAGCACTTCTTTCCAGGAAGAAAGTCTCTCCTCTTCCCCTGGCAACAGCCCAACCAATGAGAGACAGTCACAACTCAGCCAATGAGAAGCCACTATACTTCCAATTCCCAGTTTACTCCAAAGGATTATTTTGTTCACAACAGCCCCTCCACCTCCCTCTTTCCTCTATAAATAAAGAACTTTCTGAGCTTTGTTCTGCAGAAGTGCCCATAACTTGTCTGGGACTGCAATTTTTGTTATCCTGAAAAAACCCATCTTTTTTTTTTTTTTTTAAAGATTTTATTTATTTATTTGACAGAGAGAGATCACAAGGAGGCAGAGAGGCAGGCAGAGAGAGAGGGAGGAAGAAGACTCCCCACCGAGCAGAAAGCCCGATACAGGGCTCAATCCCCGGACCCCGAGACCATGACCTGAGCCGAAGGCAGAGCCACCCAGGCACCCCATGAACAAACCCATCTTTTGCTGATAAAATAACCTATGATAAATTTAAAACGTTGATTCACGAACCAGACTGCCTCTGTATAAATCTCAGGTCCGAGCCTTCCTGGCTGCAAGATCCTGGGCAGGTGAGTTCCCTAACATTCCCATGTTTCCATTTCCCCAGCTACAGACCCAGAACGACGATAACCCACTCCTAGGGCTCTTGAGGGGAATATCTGATTTTCATCAGCTCAGGAACAGTATTTGGCCTCTAATAGGCTCATTATAAGCACCACATGAATGTTATCATAATTAAATATCTCAGAGACACTTCCCTTAACCGCACATAGGCCATCCATGCTCTTGCATTTCTGTGACCCCTTTCCTGGCAAAACTATTGGAGTATTATTTATCTTCTCTGCCTCTGAGGCTTTTCCTCCCATTTTCTCCTGAACCAGTGTTTCTCACACTTGCTTTTTTTTCATTATTGTTCCTCCCCCTTGCCCCCCACCAGTGAGTCTTTTTGGACCTGTTTTAAACTGCCTCCTCTCACCCATGACCTACACCACAGACATTCTGTGAGGTTGTTTATGTACTATGTGTTTATCTGTGCTCTGGACATAACAAGAACAAGGCTTTTTCCATCTCCCAAGAATCGATTTTCCCTCTCTGGGGAATGATATCACCCCACTGAAAATGCTTGTCTTTAATCTGCCCCATTCCTTCCTTTGTCTCCGCTACAAAACAATGCATGTTCAAGGTCAGATTGCTGACTTCCATGTTGCAGAATCCATGGTCCGCCCTCAGTTTCCATCTTAATTGACCGGTCGCTGGCATCTGCCCAGCTGATCCCTCGCTCCCCCTTGATATAGTTTCTTAAGTGGGCTTCTGAAGCATCCCGTTCTCTTGGTTTTTCTCCTCTTCCCTGGTTGTTCTTTCTCAGTTCCTTGTGATTCCTCTCTTCTTATCTTTCTCTGGATAGGGGATAGAGGGCTGCAGGGCTCAGTCCTTGATAGTCTTCTCTGAACTCACTCCCTTGGTGATATCATCTGATATTCTGGCTTTACGTTAGCTTTAAGTTAATCTCTGTACCGATGACTCCCCACTTTATGTCCCAACCAAAAGTCTCTTGCAGACTCCAGGTGAGGATAGTAACTGCTTACTTGTTTTTTTTCCACTTTGGTATTTAATGATCCTCCTCCATGAACATGTTCAAGATTGAACTTTTGGATTCTTCCCCCAGACTGCTTTATCCAAGGTCTTTCCCCTTCTCTATTTTTCTTACACACCCTAATCCTTTAGGAAATTCTGATAACAAAATAAATCCAGAATGCTTCTCAGTATTTACCCAAATGGATTTTTAAAATCTTGTGTTCATATTACAAATGAGCATGTGGATGCTTACAGCTGCTTTACTCATAATGGCCAAAATGTGGAAGCAACCGAGATGTCCTTCAGTCAGTGAATGGATACATAAACTGCGGTACATCAGACAATGGAACATTATTCAGCATTAAAAATAAATGAGCTATCAAATCACGAAAAGACGTGGAGGAAACATAACGGGTATTACGGAGTGAGAGAAGCCAACCTCGAAAGGCTACTTACTGTATGATTCCAACTCTACAACATCCTGCAAATTTGAAACTCTGGAGACAATAAAAAGATCACTGATTGCCAGGGGTCTGGGTAAAAGGAGGGATGGATAGGCAGAGCACAGAAGGTTTTTACGGCAGTGAAACTATGGTGCCTGACGCTACAGTTGTGGATACGTGTCGTTATTTATTTGTGAAAAATGTACACCACAGAATGTACAAGACCAAGAATGGACCCCCTAATGCAGACTCTGGGCTTTGAGTGATGGCGATGGGTAAGCGCAGGCCTATTGGTTATAACAAGCATACCCGTGGGGTGCAGGATGTTGACAGGGAAGTGGGTTGTACGTGTGTGGGGGCAGAGGTTTGATGGACACTCTCTGTACTTTCCACTCAGTTTTGCTGTGAACCTAAAACTGCTCCAAAAAATAAAGGATGTCTGAAATAAAAAAATCCAGAATCTGCTCCCAGCTTAGTGGGACCTAGCATTGACCATGATTGCCTTCTAACTGGGCTTTACACTGTGGCTTGTCTCTCTGTAGTCTGTGCTCCTCCCAGGCCCCCCTTTAAAGAAAACCCAAAGTCCTGATCATGGCCTTTTAGGCACTTCTTTCTGACCCTTGCCCTTCCTTTTTTCCCCTTGTTCACTCTGCTCCAGCCACACTGGCCTTGTCTAACACACCAGGCGCGCTCCTGCCTCAGGGCCTTTGCGGTGGCTGTACCCTGTGCCTGGAACACTCTTCTGCGGATCCTCATGACTCTCTCACCTCCTGCAAGCCTTTGCTTAAATGCCACCTTCTCACTGAGGCCTTCTTGTCCACCAGTTTAAAACTCTAGCTCTCCCAGGGACGCCTGGGTGGCTCAGTGAGTTAAAGCCTCTGCCTTTGGTTCAGGTCATGATCCCAGGGTCCTGGGATCGAGCCCCACATTGGGCTCCTGCTCGGCAGGAAGCCTGCTCCCCCCCCCTCTGTCTGCCTCTCTGCCTACTTGTGATCTCTGTCAAATATATAAGTAAAATCTTAAAAAAATAAATAAATAAAAACTCTAGCTCTCCTGCCCTGCACTCTGAACTCCTTTACCTGCTCCATTTGCTCTGTTTTTCACAGCACACTTTTTTTTTTCCCAGTGGGAGGGAGGATAGAGAGAGAGGAAGAGGGAATCCCAAGCAGGCTCCATGCTCAGTGCAGAGCCCAATGTGGCACCTGATCCCACGACCCCGAGATCATGACCCGAGCCAAAATCAAGAGTCGTACAGTCATTTTAACTGACTGAGCCACCCAGGCACCCCAACACATCATTTTTATTATACTAAATTATTAAGGGGTGTCTGTGTGTGTGTGTTTTCTTTGTCTTCCTTGACCAAATAAAAAATCCACAAGGACAGTGATTTCCATCTTTTCGTTCACTGATGTATTCCAAGTACCTAGAACAATGCTTGGCACATATTAGGTGCTCAATAAGAAATTGTTAGATAAGCAGGAGTCTCCCTACCACCCCTGACTCTAGTCTCCTCTGCAACATACCATTCCAGGGGTGTTCTATGTACATACAAGTGTATGAGATGAAAACAACCCAATTCTTGGATTTTGCTCTGCTGTAATTCTGTTGCTTACAACCTTTACTAAAAGTCTTCTACACAATGTTAGGACTACTTGGAGGGGCTGAGGAATGGGGTCTTCAGTGTGTGATAAGTGGGACAGACCGGAGAAGAGAATCAAAAGAGATGAATCACGGACTGGAAAGAAATAAATCAACAAAAACAAAATCATGGTAAGGGCCAGAAGACACATAGAGCCCCAAAGAATTCCTGGTATGCATGTGGGCTGCTTGTTTATTTTTTTATTTTATTTTATTTTATTTTATTTTAAGATTATATTTATTTATCAGAGAGAGAGGGGGAGAGAGCGAGCACAGGCAGACAGAATGGCAGGCAGAGGCAGAGGGAGAAGCAGGCTCCCTGCTGAGCAAGGAGCCTGATGTGGGACTCGATCCCAGGACGCTGGGATCATGACCTGAGCCAAAGGCAGCTGCTTAACTAACTGAGCCACCCAGGCGTCCCTGCCTGTTTATTTATTATTCTTTTTGAACAATAAATGAGAGAGCCACCTTCTACCAAGACGGGGAGGCTTGGCGGTATCCACACAGCAGAGGTCTTTGGTGAGGATTGAAGGATTGTCCCGATTCTTCGTGTCCTGCTGCCCAGGTCCGTCTTGCTAGGGGGCAGGCTCTCAAAGAACTGGTCTGCAGTTGCTGGTTTCTTTTTTCTGTGGCTTTTATGAAATGGGGTCTGTTCTGCTGTCTGGGGCCAAAGGAGTGGGTGGGGGACGATGGGAGATTGTGAGATCAGCTAAAATTCCGCAGGATCCCGTCCTGCTGGTCCAGAGACAGGCTCTGCCCTCCCCCGCTCTGCTCGTGGATGCTGTGGTTGAAAACCTGGGGATGCAGACTCCTAAGCAGGGCTGGCCTCCTCAGTGGATTTTGCAGCACCGCAAGCCTGTTTCCTTCTGGCCCCAGTGCCTGGGATTGCTGGTCTGGAACATGTATTAGTGGTGTCACGTCTGGGGAGCACAAGGCGGTGACATGGAAACACTGCCTGCCATGGCAACAGCTGGAATAATAAACAACATCTTTCCCCCGCGAGGACAATCATGGAGCCGGGCCTTGTGGCAACATCAGGAAGGGAAATAAGTAATATCCAAGGTAGAGCTCGTGTTTCGCCCGAATTTTAGCGCCCCGGTCCAAGAGATTCGCTGAGTGCCTTACTGGGCAAATGGAGGCAATTATATGTCATTCAAAACCTCGTACGCCTTTCTAGAAACTGTTTTAAACAAGAGTGACTCAGAATGTTGGAATTGGAAAGACAAAGTTTCCCCTCCTCTGTATCATCCCTCCACTCTTGGGGTAACCTCTACTCTGTGTCGCTAACAGGTGGGGCTTTGGGGTGGGATTCTTGCTGAGCAGGTAGGGCTTGGTGAGCTGCAGCCAGTAGGTGGTAGGATCCCCCCGCCCCCATGTCTTACTTCAGGTGGACTCTAATGAGATCCCTTCTCAATCCCTTGAAGGCCTCTCAGATGACCTTCGAGCTCTCGGGCTGCCGGCAGGTGTTAAAAAGTCCAGGCCGGTAGAAATGAAAACTTGACTCTCCTCTCATTTGGTTTCTGTCCCCACCACGCTTGCCATGACACCTGACCCCAGCGTGGTGCTGACCTGATGGGGACGGAGGGATGGCGCTGATGTGATCTGTTCTTTCACACTTCTTACATCCTGCTGCGCTCTGTGGCTTCGGGCACCCCCAGCGTGGGGAGGAGGGAATTAGAGAGGCACCATCTTATTTGACGGGCACTGTTGTAGTCTGTTGGGCAAATGCCCAAATGCTAGGTCTCCGGAGACCCCGTGACCCTCACTCCTTAGGGAATCCAACCTCCTTCATACCATTTGATGAGTTTATGGCTCCCCAGACTTGGGCCCTACCCCTGGGGTGTGCTGCCTACGTGCTTCCTCGCCCCATTCCCTTCCAGAGGGTTCTTTTGGCGCAGTGCTGCCCCCAGATTTGGGTAAAAAGGATACCAGCCTCGCACCCCACCCTTTTGTATCCTACCCTCAGTCTGAAGG
Source organism: Mustela nigripes (assembly GCF_022355385.1). Classification (NCBI taxonomy): domain Eukaryota; kingdom Metazoa; phylum Chordata; class Mammalia; order Carnivora; family Mustelidae; genus Mustela; species Mustela nigripes. Next base: position 18,761,431 of record NC_081557.1, read on the forward strand.
GAGGAGAAATGGGACTGTCCTCTACTCCTGTGAATTCCCTCCAAGAGATTTTCTTTCTGGCATCTCAGCCTCTTCCTGTATGACCTGGAGGTGGGTGAGTGGGAGTGAAAGGGAAGATCTCTTTGGCTACCTCATGATAAGACCTGAGTGGATGTGTCTAGAACTTCTCTTTCAAACATGTGGGGACTTTTCCTTTAGTTATTTTCAGATTTAGGCCTTAGTGGAATCCAAAGACAATCGGAAAGTCCCAGCTGGTAATCTGTTACAAATACACATCTCCTCATTTATTGTCCTAAACTGGGCTTTTTCCTTAGCATGACAGCTTATATATTTCTTCAATACCTACATAACATTACATTTATTATGTGGGACCTTGCCATAATTTGTGTAACCATTCTTCTATAGATGGTTATTTAGGTGGGTTTTTGGTATCATAAGTGATGTTGAAATGAATAATCCTTTGGCATATATCCTTGTGTCCTTAAGTAAGTATTCCTGGAAGTGTGATTGCTGATCCAGAAGGCCCACACATTTTACATTTTAACGGGAAGCCCATTCTGTATTTTACTTTTTTTTTTTTTTAAAGATTTTATTTATTTATTTGACAGACAGATCATAAGTAGGCAGAGAGGCAGGCAGAGTGAAAGGCGGAAGCAGGCTCCCTGGTGAGAAGAAAGCCCAATGCAGGGCTCAACCCCAGGACCCTGGGATCATGACCTGAACTGAAGACAGAGGCTTTAACCCACTGAGCCACCAAGGTGCCCCCCATTCTGTATTTTAATGGGTGGGGGCCAATATGGGAGTGCCTTTTCCTCCAAAACCCTTCCCTGCACTGAATATTGCCAGACTCATCTAATCGGTGAAAGATTATATCTCATTGTTACCTTCATTTGCATTTCTCAGATCACTAATGAGGTTCAACATCTTCTCATACATTTTCTAGTCGTTTGTAATTCTGTGACTTATGTTCATTTCCTTTGATAATTTCTTTTTTAAAATTTAGATGAGTATAAAATATGTTGTAAATATTTTTCCCTGTCTGTTATTCTCAAGATGCTTTTATCATAAATAGATTCTTGAGGATAAAGAATCATTCTGTCTCAAATTGACTTAGGTTGGTGTCTGTGGAGAACAGAGTAATGAATTAGTCAAAGGAGTCTAGCTGCTATAATGGATTATCCCCAAGTTTCTATAGTTTAATTCAGCAAAAAGTTATTTTTTGCTTTTGCACAGTCTGACATGGGGGGTCTCTGGTCCATTCTTTTCCAAGGTGACTCATGGACCCAGGATCCTTCTATCTTGTGGCTCTGCTCTCCTCTGGATTCTCGAAGTCTGTCATTTAGCAGGTAGCTGAGGAAAGAGAGAGCAGAACATTTCATAGGGTGTTTCATATGCCAGGCTTGGGAGTGACCTACATCACGTGTCCCGCTAGTCTCTTGGCCAGAGCATGATCAAATGGCAAGGGACACCAGAAATGAGGTCTAGCTCTGAGCCTGTTGGACTCTCTGCACTAGCAGGTGGAGCAGACAGACATCTCTGCACATATAGGTCTTCAGATCACATTGTGTTATTGAAGGGAGTCTAGTGGCTCTTGGATAGAATGCATAGTATGATCCTTGCCAAAGAATGTTCAAATCGCAGAGGGCTGTTTAAATGCCAAGAATCATGGTTCCTTTGGGTTGAAGTCTTGAATATATCTTTTCCTTGTAGAACAAGATTTAAAGTCTCCTTCAAAGAGACAAGGGCTTCTTCTGAATTCTCTTACAAGAGGAAAAGATGATGTCTCAATTCTAAAACATTTCTGGAGGTTTTCCTGCCCTTCTGAGGCTCAGAGGTTTTGAGTGTGGTGATTTGGGGTGGGGGGGGGGGGGTTGGGGGGGGGGGGGCCGGGGGGGGGGGGGGGTGATTGGGTGCAGGCAGCCCCTGTGAGGGTTGGAGCTAGGAGCAATACAGGTTGGTGGGTGGTTGGCTGACAGCCCACGGGCCAGGGTAGAGTTGAAGCAGAGTTCAAATAAACAGGTTTCAGAGTTGGGGAATCACTATGGGAGGTTGTGGGGGTATGACCTTCTGGTCAAGGGTGACCTTAATAACAGATTAGGTGCAGAGGGAAGAGAAAGACAAGGACATAACATATGGGAGCTTGGATTTCTGAACCATGTCCAAAATGGGAGGGAGATGCCAAAAGCCAAGGCTGGTGATGGAATTGCTCCCCAAAAGTGACATGAGAATTTCCAGACAAGTAGAATTTTGTGTTATCCTCAGCAGCCTTGATCTTAGGGTAGCACTTTCACACATTGGCCATCGCGATGCTCTTGAAGCCCATGCCTCTTTGTCATTAGGAAGTCGTGCTTCGCCATCTGGATGGTCACCCACCTACAGGAGTTGTCCTGGGGCTGCCATGTGGTGCTGGGGCCCAGGAAGGATTTGGCTAGTGGGAGAAATGATGGATAGATGCTCATAACTAGAATGATGGTGAGGTGAACAGCCTCTGTCTTCCCATTCATGAAATCAAGGTACTGATCTGAATGACCTTGGACATCAGCCAATGTTCATATTCCATTAGATGAGAATGTTGAGGCCAGTGAGAGCCATGATCTGTTATTTTGCCGGGGGAGGGGGTGGGGTGGGTAAGCAATCCTGGGAATAAGCAAAGGAAGACAACAACTTCTCCCCAAATTCCTCAGGCTTCCATGATGTCTCTGACCTGGAGCAAGTTGCTTTTTCTCCCTGGGACTGTTTTCCCATCTGAAAAATGGGTGGAGTCTGTGGAGGGTGATTTTTCTCTTCCCGCTCTGACTTTCTGTGACAAATACAATACTGGAAAACCCGAGTTTGCAGGATAAGAGGGGTTCTGTTGCTGTGCAATCGGGGTGGCACTGAGTTCAGGGATAATCGGGTAGTCTTTATGCTGCCATCTGTTGCTCCAAGAACTTTAACATCTCCCTTGTCCCTCCCATGGGAAGATAAGAATGTCCAGGGGGGGCAGCTTCTCTGCCTGGAACCCATCCATATGCCAATCCTAGCACATGTCTGATTTCTCTTTGGTGGCCACTCCCTGTTTGCTTCACCCTCTCAAATAAATCCATGCTGATCCCTTAGCCTTAACATTTGGCTTTGCTCTGTGTCATGGAACCCCCCCCCCCATTCTTTCTGAAACCACACACTAAGCTCACGGGTATACGTCCTAACTGGCCTGGCACAGGCTCAGAGTCCCAGACGTCCCCTGGGAAGGGACATTGGACAGTTATTGCCACAGCAGAGTACTTTGTTTTGCTGTGTTCGACCAAACTTTGGAGGGTGGCAGATGATGGTCAAATGACTTCGCTCCGAGGGGCTGAGAATTCCCTGAGGTCTCACGAGGAGTGGCATCCCAGTGGCTGGGGTTTACTAGCGGTCCTGGGCCATCTGCGAGAATTCTTCTGCCACAGGTTTTACTAAGATGTGAGGAGTCTGGCAATCGGATAGGCACTGTTAGCAGCCAACAGGGTCTTGGAGCTGGACAAGGGCTGGTGGAGGTCATGGCTGGTGTTCTGGTCCAGGCTTGGGCTATTTTCCCTTCAAGTTCTCCCAATGTTTGCCAATCTAGGATATTCTTTTAAAAAAATTTTTTAATGACTTTATTTGGAAATTGGGCCATTTTAAGATTTTTAAAAATTATTATTTATTTATTTGACAGAGATCACAAGTAGGCAGAGAGGCAGACGGTGGTGGGGGGTGGCGGGTAGGAAACAGGCTCCCTTTTGAGCAGAGAGCCCAATGCAGGACTCGATCCCAGGACCCTGGGATCATGACCTGAGGTGAGAGCAGAGGCTTTACCCCACTGAGCCACCCAGTGGCCCTAGGATATTCTTATCATTACCAAAAAAAAAAAAAAAGATTCTCTGTTCAGGGCCTTATATAGCAGGTCGGGGGTAGTGAAGATGACGATACAGAATCTGGAGCCTCTGCTTCCTTGTGCCAGCAGTTCCTCCTAATTCAGCAATCAGGACTGGAGGGGAGTGACTGAGATAGGTGTTCTACTGGCTAATGAGCTTCTTCAGGATGGCTAGCTAAGCACCGGCTGATACCAGTCTCCACTCGAGCAGGTCTGTATTGCCTCTGCTTTATGAGGACACATCTGGGAGAGGAAAACCAATCTACCAACCCAGAGAGAGTTGTGGGAGAGAAGCTTCTGTGCAGCCGAGAGAATTTTCTCATTCGTGGAAACCAGCCTGGGCTGTGGGTTCCTTGAGGGCAGGGCCCATGTCTTAGCCCCTGTTGCTTCCACTGCATGCTGGGTGGCCACATCTGGAACCCAGGGCTTCCCCCAGTATCTGTGGTGGATGCTCCTGGGGCCAGGTGCCTTCTTTGAGGAGTAAAGCCCCACAGTGACTGTCCCACAGCTTGGCACCTACTATCTTATGCTGCTGTGTTCTAAATCCCACCCTTTTTCTTACTTTTTTCATTTACCATGGTTTTTGAGACCTAGCCCTATTCCTATCTGTAAACTATGAATTATTTGGCCAGTATATAGTACTTCATTATCTCTTTATACCAAATTCCCTAAACAGAGATAGGTGTCGGTTGCCTTCAGCAACGAACTCCCAATTCCTAGCCACCACCTCGTTCAAAGTATATCCTTGTACTTATTTTCTTCTGAAACGCAATCTATCCTGTTTTGTGTTTACTCAGATAGTCTCAGACATTAATTCATTGCTTGCTAAACTAGTATGTAAATTTCTCTTGATCAGATAATCATAGCATCCATCTTTTAGGGTGGTTGTAGGTATGGATGAAGCCATGTGTATGAGGTGTTTAGCACATTATCTGGCAAGCAGAAAATTCTCGATAGATGTTACAAGCCCTCCGAGCCTAGAACACATTAGGACTTTAATAACACCAATTACAATAATGAATGTTTAATTACCTCGGGTGATCAGGGGTCTCCTTCCTCATAAAATCAGGTCCCAGAACACTTGAAACATGAGTTATTCAGGAGGTAGAAATTAGGGTAGTCCTCATTAATCTTCCCAAATGATTCCCCTTTTACAGATGAGAAAACTGAAGCTCAGAGAGGTTATGCCTCTCGCTTGCGGGTCACTCAGCGTTGTTAGCCCAGCTCTGGGGCTCAAACCGTCGTCGAGCTCCAAAGCTTTTATTTTTAGCACTCTGCTGTATTGTGTGTGCTTAGATTATTACTATTTTAGTAACAACAGCTTTCATTTCCTCCCTGTGTGCATAGCCACAGAGAGTTTAAGGTTCTGTTAATTTAAGATTCTGCCAGTGTTTACCGAGACCTAATGTGTGCCAGGCCCGGCCGAGACCATTTTTGGGTCCATTCATGTAAATTGTTGAAAGATGCTCCCTCTGGGCAGGTAGAGCTGTGGGTCCCTGGTGTGGTCAGTAGAAGCGGGGCTGGATTCTGGCCACTGCCCGTCCCCTCCCCTGTGTGCAGTATGCACACTGCCCAAGTGTCCCGGGGCACTTGCCATGACACTGAACCTGCTCCCTCACGCCAGTCCTGTGGGGCAAGTGCAGTTTCCCTGGACAGACGGAGAGAGCGAGCTTCGGAGTTGGGGCGTTTCCAAGGCCGTGTGGTCTCAAGGTGCAGATCCCATGTCCAAATCAGAGTCAAATCCAGAGATGGATGACATGTAAAGCAGAGCGATCCAGGAGGGTCCCACTGTAGGAAGGGAAAAGAAGCACAGGAATCCCTGGGCAGAACCTGCCAGGTTTGACCCCTGGTGCTCGGGGGACCCTTGTGCTTTGCCGTGGCTGCCTCTCTGATGAGTGCTGGGATACGGTCCCCTATTCGGAAGCCTGGGGGAAGCAAGGTTCCCAGTGGCCCGAAGCCCTCTGGTGCATGATCACCAGCAGGCTGGTGGCTGTGGACTGTGAGTGCCTGGAGGGCGTTAGAAGGGGCCTCAGGCTTCAGCGCACACTGCTTCTTCTGCATGCAGAGTAGTAAACGTTCCTGCATTTGCAGAATGGTACATGCTCAGAAGGCTGGAAAGATCCTTCCAGGGCTGAGTGGAGCAAGACAGGCTGTTGGGGGTTGGGATCAGGAGGCTGGCCCCCAAGGAAACCAGAGGTCTCTTCATCTTCCTTGTCCTTCTGTGATTTTTCTAGTCCTTTGAAGACTGCGTTTACGATCTAAGAAGGTACTTCAATGTCCCCAAGTCAAATCAGGACCTCTAACTTTAGAATGCTCTACAAAATCACTCCCTTAAGGAGACGCCTGCACTCTGATATCTGTAGGAGCGTCGTTCACCGTGGCCAAGGTTGAGAACCAGCCTGAGTGTCTGCTGACAGATGAATGGATAAAGAAGATGTGTGATATATAATAGAACATTTGTTATGCAACCCTAAAAAGGAAGGAAATTCTGTCATTTTCCACAATGTGGGTGAACCTGGAAGGCATTATACGGAGTAAAATAAGCCAGAAAGACAGATAATGCATGGTATCATTGGTATGTGGAATCTTAAAAACAAAATTGTCAAACTCACAGAAAGGGGCCAGAGAATGGGAGAACTAGGGAGGAGCTGGTCGAGGGGACAAACTTTGAGTTACGAGATGAATAAGGTCCAAGGGTCTGAGGTACAATCTGGTAACCGTCGTTAATAAGGCTGTGTGATGTAACTGAACTTTGCTAAGGGAGTAGAACTTCAGTGTTCTCTCTCTCACAGACACGAAGATAAAATGTGAGGTGACAGATGTGTTAATGAACTCTGGGGGAGGCCTTTGGCAGGGACTGTGTATAGCCAATCATTGCGTTGTACACTTTAGGTACCGCGCAATTTTATGTGCCAGTCATTCCTCAGTAAGGCTGGGCAGGGCGGACTAAGATTGTTTTAAAGGACAGAAGGATTTTTCTGTCAGTGAAGGAGATGACTATTTGGGGGGTGGGTGGCTGCATTCTCAAGTTATTCTTTGTAGGTGTTCCTTCCCCCTAACGCTGGGGACATTTTTCCCTGCGCCAGGTGCTGGGAATATTATAGTAATATTTCCCGCTTTGATGGAGTTTACAGCTAAAGGGAGGCAGATTAATAAACAAGCATTTATAAGCCAGCATAAGAGCTAAAAGAGGCACATTACTGGGAGAATCAGAGAGGGCTTCCTGGAGGAAGCAGTATCTAACCTGAGCCCTGAAGGATGAGTAAAAGGTGGAATGGGGAGAGAGGGCGGCAGGGAGAAGATAGAGTCTGTGCAAAGGCCCAGATCAAGTCAAAGCCAGTGTTTGAGGGACAGAAGGGAAGGTTGGGAAACAGACTCCTGGGAGGGTTTTTTGTTTCTGGTTTTTGTTTTGTTTTTAGCTACATTCACGCATTTGCATTTCTTCTGGGGCAACAGGGGGCCTGTAAGGAATTTCAATAAGGATTAACCTGCTCTGAAGTTGAGAAAGACCTCTTGAGAAGGGTATGGGGGCGGAGCAGAGGCTTTGTGCAGGGAGGGCTGTAGAAGGCTGTCCAGGTGTGGAATTACTTAAGGAGACCTAGACGCGCAAGTCTCACGGCCCATGAAGAGAGAGGCCTTCCGCCCCAGGGCGTTGCCTCTGAATCTCTGAGAATCACCGTTCTCCTGGTGCTCCTGGCTCCTTCCCTTCCAGGAACCAGGGCCTGCCCCTTGCAGCTCATCTCTCCTCCCCACATCCTGTGGCCTCCAGACCCGTCCTACATATTTCTTCCTACTCCCTTTCCTTTCCCTTCTGACTCTCCTCTGATCTTCCTTGACCTCCTGGGCTGACACTGAGATAGAGCTGTTGGCTTCTTGGCAGGGGAGCCCAGGCCCTTTCCAGCGCTGACCTGGCACTTTCCCTTAGCTCAGCAGGACCAAGGCAGCCTCTTCTCTGGCCTGGGACCCAGCGGAGGGGCAGCGAAGGAGCTCTGGCTGCTGGAAGGTCTTGCAGTAGACTTTGAAGAAAGGGAGAGGACCTGATTCGGTCTCCTCCCGTGTCTCAGGGGTTCTCAACTGTGGCTGAAAGACAGAATGACCTTCTGGGGTCTTTTGTTTTGTTATTTATTTATTTATTTATTTATTTATTTCCTAAAGATTGTATTTATTTATTTGACAGACAGAGATCACAAGTAGGCAGAGGCAGGCAGAGAGAGAGAGGAAGAAGCAGGCTCCCCACGGAGCAGAGAGCCCGATGTGGGGCTCGATCCCAGGACCCCAGGATCATGACCTGAGCCGAAGGCAGAGGCTTTAACCCACTGAGCCACCCAGGCGCCCCTTGTTTTGTTTTTTAAAAAGGCCTGGTTTCCCACCTCTGAGATCCTGACTGTATTATCATGGGAAGAATTCAGACATCTGGAGTTTTAAAATTGCCCAGGTGAATAGCAGAGAAGACAGTTCTCTTAGCCTCACGTCTCAGAGTTACTAGGGCAGAATGTCAGCTCTGGCAGCTGTTTTGCTGGGCTTACCTTGAACAAATCACAGCCTCTCTGAGCTTTCTCGATTTCTTCCTCTGTACAAGGAAGTTAATAGAAACTACCCTGAAGATGGTTATGAATCTGCCCAAGTCAAGCATTTATGATGCTGGGCCCAGAGTTAGTGCCCAACGGTGAGCACTGACTGGTGGTTTTTCTTGTCATTTATGCCTTCCCGTTTTGCACTGTTCTTGCCCCCTAGGTCTTTCTCTGTCCTCAGCCACTGCCGTGTGAGTTAGGTGATCAGACGTCTGACACTCATTCGTGAGAGGAGATGTACTACGGGAAGGAGGAAAATGCAAGGTTAAAATTCTTGAAAATGACAAAATAGAATAGTTTATCTCCGGGGCCCCAGCTCCCCTTTCCTCTCCCTGTGCGTTCAGGTTTTAGACAGGATTTGAGGCCAGTGGAAGTCCAAGTACCAAGTAGCAAGTACCAAGTATGAAGAACTTCAGTACCGAAGGACCAAGCATGTATCCCCAAGGAAGACAGAGAATTCTTCTGGGAACTTCTCCTTCTTCATGGTTTCAATGCCTCATAAAATAAGGGTTTCCATAGCTTTCCTGCCACTGATCATGTCCCTTCTGGTGGCCTGTGTGTTCTTTTCCTATGGGTGGCCACTCAGCACCCCCCCCCAACTTCCATCTTCCTTTGGGTGTGACCAAGGCGGCCCATACCATCTAGCAGGGTGAGGGGAGGAGGGAGCCCTCCCAAGCAAGATAGCTCTGCAGAGAACCCTGTCCCTTTCCTCCGGCATCACAGGTACGCTGTGTGGGCACAGTAGAAATGTCAGCGGTGGAGAAAAAGGTCAGGAAAACTCACCCCTCCAGGAAAAAGAGCTCACAAAACACTTTTCTTAATGAGAAGAACAATAGGTTGCTATCCAAGTATTTGAGCCTCGGGGATAGGCAGTGGTGTTCTGAAGCCGCTGAAACGGAGCCCCAGAGACTGGCTCAGAGAGGCAAGTGACAGCTGATGGGAGAAGCCCACACATCGGGGCAGTTGTGACGGAACTCTAACCCAGAGCGTACTGGGCTCTCCATGAACAGAAAACAACAGTGCTCTCAAATACGAGCCCTAAATGGATTTGAACAGCAGCTCAGCTTCTGAAAGTGAAGCTATTTTACGAAGCAGTACGTTATCCCGAAGAATTTTTAAATGCCGTGACCACCTCTGGATGTCCTATGCATCAAATCACAGAATTCAGCAAACAGGAGTCGTCCCAGTGAGTGTCTGTGTCTTTTATTTAACCACAAATGCCTCACAGGGGCAGGCCTTCCAGATTGCAGGTGTGGATTTAATGGTGTGTCCTGGAGAACTGAATGATCACTTCACTACATAAAGAAGCTTTAATGCAAAATTAAAAACCCTCATGGCTTGGTATTAATCATTAGCAATTATAAAAAAATTATTATGCCTTCAACATTAATTTTTATTGTTTCCATTAAACTTTATTTAACAATGGTTAATTATTTCTGCTGAGCTAACCTGGCAATACAGTTAGTGAAATAAAAGAGGTCAAGTGCACAGTGTCAGACATTTAAATATGTAGAAGGGAGGGGCACCTGACTAGCTTAGGCAAAAGGGTTTGTGGCTCTTGGTCTTGGGGTTGTGGGTTCCAGCCCCATGTTGGGTGTAGAGATTACTAAAGTAATAATAAATCATCATTAACAACTTTCAAAAATAAATGAGTAAACACATAAACAAGAAATGTTCGTTTTCACTTTATCATGGGAAAATCATTATTTTTCCAAAAGATAAAAAAAATATTTTTGGAAAAAGCTTTTCCAAAAAAGGAACAGGAGCACCTGGGTGGACTGAATGAAAGTAGACTGAATGAAAGTAGAAAGTCAGTGAAGTGTCTTGACTCTTGATTTTTGGCTCAGGTCATGATCTCAGAGTCCTGGAATCAAGCCCTGCATCGGGCTTTGCGCCCGGCATGGAGTCTGCTTGAGACTGTCTCTCTGTCTGACCCTCCCGCTTGTGCTCGCCCTCTCTCTCTTTCTCTCTAAAATAAATAAATAAAATCTTTAAAAACAAACAAACAAAACCCCAAAAAGGAATAAAAATGGTACTAATCTAACGCCTAGTCTGTTCATCCAAGATTCACAGTACGCATGAGTTCGGGTCTGGATATGCACTGGTATCATCATTTTGATTGGTTTTGCCATGACCCGAGTGACCAATAACTTTAGCAGCGACTACAACTATTATTATAGATATTAATATTGGTAGCAATAGTGGTCACAGTGGTAGTTGGCATCATTTATTTTTACTTGCCCGGGATCCCCACCTCACTCATGCTTTTGGTAACATTGTTTTCCTTCAGATAGCTGTCCCTCCCTGCTGGATTTGGTCTTGGACGGGATGTGAGAATGTAATCCCTCCTTTGGTGGGTGACTCTAAGACGATGGCAGCAGCACTTTGAGGATACCATCATAAGTTCCTAGCGCTTTCATGGGGGCTCTCCTGAGTCCTGCTTCCTGCTTCCTTCTAAAAGCTTGATCATTCTCCTTGTTCTTTCATTCAGTCTACTATCTCAGAGCTAACCGTTATGTTTTCTGTTCTTTCTCCCCAGACGTGATTTGCTTTGCTTAGTGATCAAAGAACTCTGCATACTGGTTGGGAAGTAATATTAGGGAACGGAGCTCTGATTGTCGCTGTGATCATTTTCATAGTAGTCATAGCAGCAATACCCACCATTTACTTACTAAGTACTGTGTCCTGGGCACTATTCTAAGTAGTATCCCATTATGCCCTCATGACAACCGTAGGAAGTAGCAGATAGACACCATTTTCACCCCTTTTTGCAGACAAGGATGCTGGCTTGAGGTCCTAGCAGTTTACCTATAGCTAACCAGTGATGCCAGCAAGTGCGGCCTCTCCTACTCTGGCGGTCACACCTTCGATCCCGACATGGCTTTGCTATGGAAAGACTCAGATGGAAGTGCCCGGCAACGTGCTGATCGCCTTAATGATATCAATCACTTCTTCAGTTTTCGCAGAAATAATCCTGATGTCTCTGTATGAGTTGTGAGTACAGTACTACTGGCAAGGAAGCAGGGGCTCGGGCGGGTTTCGTGCCTTGTGCAGGGTCACTCAGCTGCTTGCATTCCAGAGCAAAGCCGCTGAGCGAGAAAGGTCGGAGCCCAATGGGAGCGGTATGAAGGAAAGGGGCAGGTCTGCCCAGACCTAACCTCACCCCCTCTTAGCAGAACAAAAGAACCTTTAGAAGATGTGGAGAACCAGGCTTGCCTTTACAAGAGTCCCGGGAGACTTCTGCGGAAAGGGAAAACTTCCTTGTACTGAGATAACTTTGAAACCTTCATTTCTAGGCCAGTTTTTTTTTTTTTTTCTCCTTTTCTTTCCTTCTATTTTTTCTTTTCTTTTTTGTTTCCTTTCTTCTTTGGGAATTCCAAGCCTGATTAGATCATGCTCTGGACTCAAGTCAGCCAAGGGCCGTGGTTTCAATCACTGTGATCCTGATGACCTTACAAGAACATCTTAAAAGGATAAATCTATTTGTTTTACACTGAGATAATGGAAAATAAAGCAAGCCCTGCCCCTCTCCAGCCGCCCTTGCTTGCCAAGTTGGTTTTCATAACATACTTTTACAGTTGATTTATCTCCTCTGAAAAAGGATACTTAAAAACTAAAAAATAGAGAAGGCTTCAGTAGTCCTTGTGCCAAAAACCATGGTGGAAGCCAAGAGCGTCTTCATCGTGTCCGTTACCAGAATTGGCAGGTCAGTGTGCTTCTAGACGTGGGAACAAAGACCCCTGAATTCCGCGGAGTCTGGGGAAACTTTCAGCAGCTGTATTTCTAGGGGAGTGAACGGTGTGGGGAGTGGCTGCAGGGCTGCTGGTTGGTCTGTCCCACTGACCCCAAATCTCACGGGCATTCTCAGGCCTCCACCCTGAGACTCCTAGCGCAGGTGGGATTGGAAACTTGACAGCCTTTTACAGCAGCGATTTCCAGGCCCGGACTACTTTGCACGCCTTTCAGAAGCACGAAAGGATGGGAATTGCCATTGACTTAATGTCTCTGTGCCTCACTCTCTTTTCTGTAAAGTGGGGGTAATTAAGCCCCCTGCTCAGGCTAGATAGGAGGATTGCATGACGTAACAATGCATGCATAGCGTGGGCACCCAGGGAATGGCGGGCTCTTACCGTCTCCCCCTCCCACCTGCTTCTGAGCGGAATCACTCTGCGTCCCCACTGGTCTGCCCCCATACAAGGGCCGTGGCCTACTCGGATCACCTCCACCTTCCCCCTGTGCTAATACTCTATTGCTCAAGGCCATTCCCCCCATCGTACAGGTGGAGAAAGAAACTTAGGCCCAGAGAGGTTGAGTGAGACTCGATCAAAGTCATGCAGTTAGTAAATCGAACCCTACTGCTATGCTTACATATTAGTTAATCTGTTGCTATTTTATCGTTATTAGTTATCTGTGTAACAAATGATCCCAAAACATAGCTTCTTAAAGCAACAAGCATGTTGATTGTGCATGACACATTTTCTGAGGATTAGGGATCTGGGAGCAGCTGGGGCGTATGGTTCTGGCTCAGGACCTCCCAGGAGGTCACAGTGGTGGTGTAGACCAGGCCTACTATCAACCAAACGCTTGGCCGGCCTGTGGAATCTACCTCCCTCACTTAAGTGGCTGCTGGCCAGAGGCCTCTGAGTTCCTTGCCCAGTGAGGTTCCCCAGAGGGTGGCTCTTGGCGTCCCCGAGAACGAGTGACCCAAGAGAGAAGGCAGATGGCAGCGTCTTTTGTAATCTGACCTCAGACTTGATAGAACATCAGTACTCTTGTGTGTTGTTGGCCACACAGCCCAAGACGAGTGCATGGTAAGGAGGGGACTGTGTGTGCACAGGCACAACTGCAGGGGGGGTGGGATCCGTGGACACCACGTTGGAACCTGGCCACCACCTCCCACTGACTACTATCTATAACAAGGACCAAAGTCCTTCTCTTGGTCCGCAGGGAGCCGTGTACCTCCCCGGCCTCACTGCCTCTTGCTTTCTGGGCTCCAGCTCCCCGTGGCCTCGCTCCTCACACATCCCATGTCCCTGCCCAGCCTGCCCCGGCCAGCGTTGTCCTTTCCACTTAGAACCCTGCTGTGCCACTCTGTTTCCGCGGTTTCTCTCCCTCCTTTACAGCTCAGCCAGCACGCCTCCAGGAAGCCCTCCCAGATGCCCCAGACTAGGTCTGATCTTCTGGTCATGTGCCCTATACTGGTAATAATTAAGTCCTAAATCGAAGTCATTCATTAATTGATAGTTACTGGAGCGGATGGTCTGCCGGGCCCTCCCTGGGTGACCAGCAGGGACCACAGGGCACAGAGTCAGGCCAACATTCCAGGTTTCTTCACTCAGAATCCTGGGTCCATAGTCTTCAGAGCCACTTTTTAATCCCTCTTCCTAGCAGGAGAAAAAGAGCCGTTTTGTACCATGTCCTCATACAAGGCTCTTTTCATTAGTTCTAAAAATAGAATCTTGCTGATTTTCCAGACTGAGCATTTAACCTATATTTCTGCTTCCCGGCCCCCTGTGTGGACCACAAGACAGCCCTTTCTTTACAGGATACTATTTTATTCCCTCACCAATTTGATTCTTGTCAGTAAGTACAGAGTTTTAGAAGTCCCCCGTGCTACTCTTTATCACAGGTTTTCTTTGGAGATCAAGTCCTGCTTCTAGAACACATTCAGGGGAGGGTTGGAGAGGAAAATTCTGTTTTTAGCCCATCTTATGGTTCGGCCCACTGGGCGAGCCACTTGGAGCGGAGCTTTTAGTCCTTTCCTCTCTAACTTAGAACGTGCACACTCCCACACACACTCAATCACACTCACTGACCACTTAAACTCACAAACTCAGTCTCACCCAGACATGCTCATACACCCTCACGGACTCACCCATACCCACACGCACACCCGCACATACATACCCACACACTCACTTTTACTCACACACACTCAACCAGTCATATACACTCTGATCACTCACACACTCACATAACCCTAACCCTAACCCATGCCCATGTACGCACCCAAATATACTCGCTCATTTATGCTCACACACTCACACGCTCTTACACTCACACTTCTACCCAGATACACGTTTATTCTCACACTCATCACACAGACACAACCACACCTACCCACACACTCACTTTTACTCACACTCTCCCCGCACTCACACACTTCATTCACACCCACACCCACACTTGCCCACCCAAACACGGTCTTTGGTTCACATATACACACTCACCTTCTCACACACTGACTCACACATACACTCACACACACACACCTTCACACTCCTTTGGTTTATTTGCTAGGATGGTGTGAATGGAAATCACAGAATCAGAGATAACGTGCACGTGTGCATTTCTCGGGGGGCGGGCAATGGGGATGTCTCGGCGGAGCCTAAGGCAGGTTTCAAACGCGTCTGTGGCTGTGGAGGGGAGACTCTCGGCCGGTGGAGTCTGCAGCAAGGCTCTCCCACCCCTCGCTGGGGGAAAGGGATGAATGGGAGGACGCCATGGGTCTGGGTCCCGGAAAAAGGAAGCTTCCAAGGCAAAGAATGAGGAACTGTTTGATCAAGACTCTGTGACCCTCAGGGGTGCCAGCAGGGCCTTTTGGAGGTCCGGGGGACCCTGTGTAACTCTTGAGTGGGGGAGGGGCCCATGAACTCCCTTCAGGAGGGAGTTGGCACTTGGAGGGCTGGCAGCTGGGGGAGTGGTGGCATGTTGCCCCCTTGTGCGGACCTTGGCATTGAACTAGTATCAACAGCAGCTCAGAGGCCACCGTGTGTGCTCTCAGGGGGCTTTGGATGTGGGCAGCATAGGGGAGTGCCGGGGGGGAGGAAGGAAAATCCCAGCTGCTGTGACCGGAGGCCTTGTGTGTCTGGGCTTACGCTTGGTGTGGGAACCCCTGGGAGCTGCGTCCAGGGGCACCCTGGGGCACGAGGCTGTGATCTCATGGGCTGATGTCTTCTTCTAGGGTCCTGTGGAGCAAAGAGCTGGGGATATGGGGCAACAGCTAGAATAGGTGACCTGTTTCTAGCCCCAGAGCAGGGAGACTTGAGAAACTCAGATTTGGGTAGAATAAAACCCTAAAGCGAGAGGCTGAAAGACACCTAGAGGTCATCCCTGCCCACGCCTCGCTAACCACTGAGGAAGCGGAGCCTGGGAGATAGGCGTGTTGTCCGAGGGCAGACGGCCGCGATGGAGATCTGCGTTCGAGCCTCACTGTCTCTCGCTGCCTGAGGAAGTGTGGGGAGCTTCTGTTTACCACTGTTACTGCCTCAAGACCACTGACACTGGGAGGGCTGGGCGGATGCCGGGAGGCCAAGAGGCCTCTGGGCTGGGGGCTCCGTGTCATGTGACTGGCGGGACAGAAGAAAGCAGCACGCCCATGACGTCTCCCCTGACGGCACGCGCAGGCCTCCCTCAAGGTCATTCCTGTGGTCTCCAGACCTGTGCTGACTTAGAGGATGGGGGCCCTGGGAGGCAGCACGGGAGAGGGGTCGGAGAAGGGAGGCGAAAGTCTTCAGCAGGGGCCGAGATGGCAGGCCTGGGGGAGGCCAGGGATGGAGGTCCATGGAGAAAGGTGAGCAGGTGCTAAAACAGTGATGAACCCAGTGGAGGGCGGTGACAAAGCGGGCCATTTCCCATGCCCCTCGAGGCTGGATTCCCTGAGTCTCAGAGGGCCTAACAGGCATCAGCCACGTGCTGAAAAATCCCATGTACCTAGAGAAGTGACCTCCCAGTCCAGCCTCAGGCTTACATTCCCGAGCCTTCCTCTGCTACGCATCCAGAGGGAGAGGGGAGGAGAGGAGAGGGGGCAACCAGAGGGAAGAAAGGGAGAGGAGAGGTGGAGAGTAAGGGGGAGAGGGGAGCAGACAAGGGGACATGTATAAGGGGACACACAGAAAGGGCAGACATGAGCCCTAAATTTCTTCCCGGGTGTAAGGAACCACAGACGCCCACTTCCAAGACCTTGGGGGGCCCATCGTTCAACAGCATCCAGCCGCCCACAGCAGGTGGGCCTCTCACCTGATTCCCATTACCGCTTCTGGCCTCTGGAAACCAGCATGATTTATGGGTCCCTCTGGGCTCGCAGCGAGACAGCCGCCCCTCACCCATCGTGTCCTGGCTGACCCCTTCTTGTTGCACGTGGCCCAGCAGGTGGATATGAATCTCTAATGACTGCAGACACCTGTGTTTCCCTGAGGCAGGGAAGACCAGACCCAGGCCATAGCCAGGAGGAAGAGCCCAGTGGAGGAACCAGGAGAGACAGACCTGTCGGAAGCATGACATGTCACAGAAAGTGTGGACCCTGTTCGATTTCATTAACCGTTTACATTTCCCTGGCTGCATTCCACTGGTCACCTGCCCAGACACGCAATTGGAAACACAAACCTTAAATGAGATCAGATTGTCCAATGAAATATGATAAGAAAAAAAAAATAGGGGGTGGCGGGGTGGGGGCTGTTGGGGGGACCTGGAGCCAAATCACAGGTAACTGGGCCCAGTCCAAGCAGGGAGACATCCTTGAGGAGCTCGGCGTCCGTGCAGCCCCTGCCCAGCCTGACTATCCTGAGGCTCCGGGAGGCCCACTGCGAAGGAGAACGGGTACGGCAGGTGTGCCGAGCCCCTGGCAGGCGCGCGTGGACTTGGGTTTATGGTGAGCCCCCACCAGGTCCCTCCCTGCTTCTAACCCCCTTGGAGAGTGGCATACTTCCTCCAATTATAATTCTGTTGCAGCCGCTGGACACCCAGGATTGAAAGTTCGGGGCTCAGCAGCGCAGAGGGAAGAGAAGACATCGTTACCAGTCCTACACTCCTCGAGATGCAGCAGGATTTGTGCTGCCCACCTCCAAGCTGCTTGGCAAAGAACAGCCCCTTCGTTCGTAGGAAGCGTGGTTCGAAATCCCGCTCAGTCAAGTCAGGCGGAGCTGATGGTGTCAGCTCTCGAGAGTGGGCAGTGCCCGGCGGCTGCCTCAGGGGAACGGCTGTCCCGGGGGTACCTTGTGACTCTCCTTGCCAGTCTGTTGACCAGAGCTTGTCCCTCTATTGGCGGTCTAGCCTACTCTCTAACCTTAGTGGAAGGAACTTCTTTGGGTCCCCACTCCTCAGACTTGGTACGCAGACCGGCGTCCTTGGGCTCGCTGGCACGATTTGGGTCCTTGTCAGACGTACAGGATCTCAGGTCCCCGTGCCACGCCTGCTGGATCAGAACAGCCCCATAGCAGGTGCGCAGCACCGGGCTTGTGAGCTAAGAGGCTGGACACCAGGAGGCGGCAGTGGTCGGGCCGGCTTTCTGCCGTGTGACCTCTGTCTCTACTACCCTGGTCATTCTGGTCACATGCCCGTCACACTCAGGTGACAAGAACGGTTAATGTGAGCTGGCTGAGTCATTTGAGCCTACTTGGCTATTCATTCAGTGCCTTCTCCACGGCGGCTGCTTTCTCGTCCACTGTGATCACATTTTCTGGTCAGGCTTGGCGCCTGTCCCCGTGTGCCCACCCAGACGCCTCTGTCCCACACCTGCTGGGGTCCACTCACTCAGTCCTTTGATGGCAGGCTCCCTATTAGCCCACAAAGCCATTTGCCACTGTCCTCGAGTCTGCATGTGTTCTCATGTCTGGCCACTTCCTCAGACAGTGGGTGCACCTCTCAAAGCTCCTCCTGTTGGAAAGATTTTCCCTCAGGCCTGTGGTTCAAGTCCACTCCGTGCCGGCTGTGACATACCCACCATTTCGTTTCAGCTAGTGCTCACATCCCAAGACGTCCCATCTGTAAACCCAGCTTGGACATTGGGAGTTGGGAGCCCCGCCCCTCACCATCTGGTCCTAGGGCAACCGTGGGGGTGGCCCAGCAGTCTGGAATTCCTGGTCATGAACTGATGTCCCTGGCCCTGCTTGGGACCCATTCTGGAGGTACTGTTTCCATCTCCAAATGGCTGCTATGGGCCTGGGTACGTTGATGGCATGGAGGGTCCGACAGAACTCAGCTTATGACGGGCAGTTCCATACTCCCGGTTACTTGATCCCCAGAATCAAACATCCCCTCTCCACCAGCGTTCAGCAACACTCTGGGATCTGTGCCTCAAAACACAAATGCTGTAGGTGAAATAGCCTCGGTCCAGAACCCCCGGGGGCCTATGTTGTGCTTCTCCCACTGGGGCTTGATGTGAGATCCCTCCTGCACCCCCCACCCCCACCGGCGACCCTCCAACACCAGATGGCCTGGCCTATCACACACTCCAAGTGACAGAGCTACCTACATCTTGGCCTTCAGTTCCCCTTCTTGCTCCAGGCCCCAGGCAAAGCTGGCCACCTTTCAGATTTCCTGGTAGACAGACTGGAGGACTATTGTCGGATGTGGAAGGTGCTGCCCCCAGAACATGACCCAAAGAAGCCCGGCAGACCCCCGTGCCTCATTCTGGGTGGTAAGGGATGAAAATTGCAGCAATTTGCCTTGTACTTTGGACAGTATTTCTCAGCATGTCCCTGATCTCTGGACCGCTGAAAACATGATCCATGTGCTGTACCCCTGTGTCTTCATAGGTCTTCTCTCTCACCCTCCGAGGTGACTTACATTGCACTAGCCATCTCGTCCTCTCTGTGCTCTGTCATTAATGTAGTGGATCAGTGTGATAGTTCTACGGGATGTCCAGATGGTC
Source organism: Mustela nigripes (assembly GCF_022355385.1). Classification (NCBI taxonomy): domain Eukaryota; kingdom Metazoa; phylum Chordata; class Mammalia; order Carnivora; family Mustelidae; genus Mustela; species Mustela nigripes. The sequence continues at coordinate 18,780,527 of NC_081557.1, forward strand.
CAGACTTCTGACTCTGTTGTGACAGCAGGAAATTAACATAAGCCCAGGACAGGACTGTAAATGCGTATTATTGGCCATTTTACGCAAATGTAAATTGTTGCTGATGTCTCTGCTCTGATCAAGATAGAAAAGGACTCGTTGGCTGCCTGTGTTCACTGGCTCTAGTAAAGATAGCCTAACAAGGCCGCCATTGTTGGAACTACTTCTTGGCTGAGTTTGTGATCGTCTGTAGTCCTTCTACAGCATCCATCTGGCTTCTGCAGGGACCTGACTGGCGAATTAAATTGAGATCGGGAGATATGAGAAAGAGGGCCACTCCTGCAGTCATTAAGATCTTTAAGGCTGGCGCTAATCTCTGCCACCCCCCCAGAATGTGATACTGGTTTTGATTCACCATCTTAGGGAGCGGAACGCAGTTTCAGAGGCTTTTACGCGGCTTTTCTATTATGGTGGGCCAGTGATCCCACGTAGGTGTTTAATAGCTGAGTATGGCAATCCCAAAGATGTGTTTGGAGGCCAGGAACAGGACCACGGGCTGGGTCCATGGACCTACTGGACCCGCTGTAGGCTGGCTTTTGGTCAGGATTCACTTCACTGACTTGCTTCCCTGTGCCCCAGACAGGGGGCAGTGATGAAATTTCAGGTCTCCCAGAATTGCTGCCTCTCGGACTGTGTCCAGTAATCCTCGAAATGTACCAGTCTTTCCCTTTACTCGGCCCACGGTCATCTGAGTGAACGACTGTATGACTTTTGGGGGAAAGATCGAGGGGATCATTATAGTATCTACTTGCCATGGTATCGCTGATGTACGTCACTTAAAAAAAAACATTTATATATTTATTTACCTGAGGGCGAGAGTAGTGAGAGACAGCAAGAGAGAGGAGCCGAGGGAGAGGGAGAAGTTGGCTCCCCACTGAGCAGGGAGCCTGACTCAAGGCTCCATCCCAGGACCCTGAGATCACCACCTGAGCTGAAGGCAGACGCTTAACCAATGGAGCCACCTAGCACCCCTGATGTACTTCCTTTTAGGGAACCATCCAGAATAGGTTCTGGGCATGAAAACTGTCTCAGATCCAGGACTTGAGCAAGGGTCATGACTTCCTTCTGGAGCAACTACCCTCAGCTTCTTGCTCATCCACTTTTTCTTTCTTTCTTTCTTTCTTTCTTTCTTTCTTTCTTTCTTTCTTTCTTTCTTTTTTTTAGATTTATTTATTAGAGGGGTGGGGGAGAGAAAATGCACAGAGGGAGGGGCAGAGGTAGAGGGAAAGAGAGAATCCCTCCCCACCCCACCCCGAGCATGGAGCCTGATGCAGGGGTCGATCCCACAACCCTGAGATCATGACCTGAGCTGTAATGAAGAGGCAAATGCTTAACCAACTGAGCCACCCAGGTGCCCCTCCATTCTTGCTTTTTTTTTTTTTTAAGATTAAAAAAATTTTTTTTAAAAGATTTTATTTATATGATAGAGAGAGAGAGAGAGAGAGATCACAAGTAGGGAGAGAGGTAGGCGAGAGGGTGGGGGAGCAGGCTCCCTGCTGAGCAGAAAGCCGGATGCAGGGCTCGGTCCCAGGACCCTGAGATTGTGACCTGAGCCGAAGGCAGAGGCTTAACCCGCTGAGCCACCCAGGCACACCTCCATTCTTGCTTTTCCGATTGTGTATATTAAGTAGCACCCTTGTCTGCTTGTCTGCTTTGTCCCTAGGGATACCACATTCTGCAACTCCACAACTTCTTGTGGGTCAAGCCCCTTGGTTGCCCCTTCCGTTTAGTTAGCTGTGATGACAAATTGGGGGCTGCCTCCTTTCCAGTGATTCAACACCATCACCTGGAATCTGTTGCTTTGGGGTATCCTCATTCCCATTGCCCTCAGTAAGCCTGGTTCTGTGACCTGTTTCCTAGAGTCAACCCTAGACTGTGGCAGAAAGCCACCGCTACATGTCTAGTGATGCCAGCCCCCATCCTGTCAGGACATTTCTAATGGCCTTGGTGAATGGTGTGTTCCCTTAGTCCTTCCATTGGCCAGAATCTCTAATGTGTCTTTTCTCTTCGTCCAGTATATCCTACCCAACACGCCTCACACCCTGAGCTGTTTAATTCCACTATTCTCCTGTGGCATGTCAGGCATTACCACTTTGGTCATCATGGGCTAATATTTTCTCCAGCTTTCTAAGACTTACCTAGCAGCAGGTTTGCCCATAGCCAGGGGTTCTCGCCAGGGCGTTAAATCCCATGACCCTGAAGAGTACCCCCAAGTAAATGAACTTTTGCGTATCTTTTCATATGTTCTGTACTCCTCCATCAAGCACCCCCAAAATCCAATCCCATGGGTCCCGCCCTAACTCCTGTGGCTACATGCTAACTCATTCTTACAGCTCCACTGGGGTTTGCCTTTCTCTTTCTTTATCAGACGCATCACTTCCTAAACTGAGAATTAAATCTAGTTATTGATCTGGCAGTCGGGACAGGTCTGGAGGCAAAGTGTTGAGGAAGACACCTGTTCTCTTGCAGTAGGGAGGCCTATGGTCCATCTTCTCCCAGGAAGGAGTTCTGGCTTTTATTAGGGACAGGTGAGCCATGTCCGTAGACTTGGAGGAGTCAGGGGCACCTTTGGGGCATCCTTCCAGATGACTCTGTCTTAGGTTTAAGAGTTCATGTCTTTCCTGCCAAAGCACAGTAGATCAACTTGGACGAAGCATTCGACACTCTTTGAAGCTTGGTGATTATAAATATTAGAACCCGAGTGTGTCCACTCTCCTGCAGGAGCTACCAAAGGGGACCACTGTCTTTCATATGTAGTTTTTGTCTGTTAATTGTTCTTTGTTTCTCCTTCTCCCTCTGTAGGGATTCAGTTCAGCTCAGTAACCAGCTCTTTCCGTTGTCCTTAAATGTGTTACTCCCCCACAGTGTTCCAAGGCCTGAATCATCACCCCAGCCAGGCATTCTCCCCCACCAGGATGTTCCTTGAAGTAAGCCCCTGTGGACTTTTCAGCAATTGGATTGCCGCCTTGTGCCAGGAATCATCCATGCCCCAAATACCATTTGGAGTGGAGCGTTCCTTGCCGGCCAGTGTGGTGAGCCATGCAGAGCCCACACCCTGCCTCACCACCTCTTCTTGTTGATCAGTCCTGGTACCAGTTGTGTGGGTCAGTTCTCTAAGAGGCAGAAAGCAAGCAGAATTAGAAGTGTAAAACAAATGGTTGGTGGTAAGGCCTGTGAATGGGGGAGGGGGTTCAGAGTAGGCAGGGAGAGCCTTGGGGCTACACTGCAGGTCTGGCACTGAAAGGCAAGGGGAAACAAAGATTGAGTAGGATGCGACTGCGACTGACCTGGTTGGGGCCTGGATGAGAGCCTCAGCCTGGCACAGTGCTCAGGATCTTTTGGCCAGCCTGGTAGGGAGCATTAGGGCAAATACTGCCTACAGAGAAACCCTACATTGGGTAGAAATGGCTAGATCCCATACCCTCATGGGCCGAAGGCTGGCTGGGAAGACCATGGCTTCAATTCAGATGCCAGAATCAGGTCATTTTGGGGTAGGCTTCAGAGGGTCCGCTCATATCCCCAAATTAAACAAGAATCAATATGTGTGTATTTTCCTAGGACCCGTAGCTTTTCCCTAAGTTCTCAAAGGATTTTTAATGCCCAGAAGCTGATGTGACTATTGTTAATCAAGCTTCACTTGATCACACCAATATCTCTCCTGGCCCCTTTCCTATGCCCCCTTTCTAAGTATGGGTTGTGTCCTTGTGCACCAGCCACCCTGGCTTTCTTTGAGCTCCTCAAGCGTGCTAAGCTCATTCCCACTCAGAGCCTTTGCCTTAGCTGTTTCCCCCGCTTTCTTCAGATGCTCCCATGGCGCTTTACGTCGAGCTCAGTGGACAGGTCACCTTCTCAAGGAGGCTTGCACTCCACAAACTACACTTCCTTCCATAGTCACTCTGCCGCACTTCTCCATTTCATCTCTAGCATGGCACTCTGGCCCTCTGATTTTCCCTCTTTGTTGGTTATGTCTTTGCCCCGTGGTATGGAAACCCCATGAAAAGAGGAAGCATTCAGTCTTGCTCACCAAGTTATTCCTGTTTCCTAGAATGTGCTCAACACATAGGAGACACTCAACAGATTTTTCTAGATTGAAGAATAATTGTTTGTCTTCTCTACCCATCAGAAAATATTATCCTGGATTCCTCTCATACATCTCCCTATTACTCCTTCATAGACCATAAGATAGAGATACCCTTATCAACAATTCAGACATACGAAAAACTTTCAGAAGATAAAAGGTATCTGTGGATTCTCCTTAAAGATAAACCGATTTTAACATTGTGCTTTAATTTCTTCATATTTTTCCTTGGCTTCCTTTATTTTTTAGCTAAAATTGCTAAAAAATATTTTGTGACGCCCTTCGTTTTCAACTTTTTTTGAAGGTAGCGTATGTCACTACTCTTGTATGTTCTAACAGGTTAATGATAGGCATTTGCATTCCTAAACAATATATGCTATTTTTATGTGTTCTGAGATTTTACATAAGTGCTTGCCTGCCAGATGCATCTCCTGGTGATTCAGCCCTGGGTATTAAACGTTGTTGCGTCACAGAATTAAATAACACTGAAGCCACCACACTTGTGGGACTTATTGCTAGACAAGGTCATAAAATGTCCTATTGTTTAAGCTGTGTGCATTGGGTTTGTTGTTCTGTGCAGCTAAACACCTCTGTGATCATCTCATTCTGGGGACATGTTTCACTGGAGCTCACTCACGCTGGCTAGCAGGTGTACCGGGATACAGATGGATTGCCCAATTCTGAAACCTCTTGTATTTGTAACTGACTGCTGTGTAACAAATTCAGCAGCGTAAGACTCCACGATTTATGATCTCCTCCGGTGTCTGAGGCTCATGAGTCTGGGAGCTGCCCAGCTTGGGGGGAGGGTGTTCTGGCAAGGAGGGCTGTCTTGAGGTTGCCATCGGGTTGCCCGCTGGGGCTGCGGCCATTGGGAGGGCTGAACAGTCTGCTTCCAAGCTCATTCACACCACTGTTGCCTGAGAGTTTCGGTTCCTTCGCACGTGAGACTCTCTGGAGGGCTGCTCGCACAACACGACAGCTGGCTTCTCCCAGAGCAAGTGATTGGGGAGCAAGAACCGGGGGTGCTCCTCCAGCACACCCCCATATCCACGTGGTCATGAGCTGGAAGTCACCTCTGACAGCTCTCTCACCGTTATTCCCACATACATGAGAATCACGGATCCTATCTGGTCGACTTCCACAGCGCCTCTCATGTCTGCCACTGGTGCAGGATGTAGGCAGAGAGAGCTGAGTCTGATGTGCAAATCTGACACAGTCACTGGTCCTCGAACTGGTTCCCATCACCCTGAGAATAAAGTTCATGGTTTTCAAGGCCAGCCTACATCTCTAGCCTCTGTATTATGGGCTCCTCTTCAGCCCTTGTCCTCTCCTCTTCCTACCCTCCATTTTTCTTTAGGTCTGAAGCTCCATGTCATGCCCTTAGGGAAACATTTCTGACCCTCTACCCCACCAGTTACATGCTTCTAGAATGTTCCTTCCTCACACATGTTGCTCTTCACATTTGCTCAGTGTCCCATTGCTTTCTGGTCTATACATCCACAAGGTGAGGCCCCACACAAGTTTTATTCAGAACTGTATTTCAAGGACCTGAAGTGAGGATGGATACGTAGCAGACGTGCAGTAAATTGAACCGAGTAAGTGAGCAAATGATTTTTATCTGGTTAAGCATTTGTGCTTCCTTCTTGGCTTCCTTCGGTGGAAGAAGTCAAGTTGCTTTACATGCAAATTCTACTAATCCCAGTGAAAAATGTAGCAAGACTGAACCAGACACTCAATGCAAGGGACCCTCCTTCCTGGGTTTCTCTGGGTCCCTTGACAAAGACTGTCTCCTTAACCAAACTTGAGTCAGGCTTCTCTAAGCTCCCCCTCCTTTTTTTTCCCTATTAGACCCCATCTTGAGTCTTATCCTCAAGAGCAAGAATCCCAATTTAGTGAGAATCTCCCATCATCAGTATCTGATCAGCCTGGCCTGCTTTCAGCAAGAATCCTGTCAAATCGTTTTGTCAGAATCTTCCCCTTCCTCCTCAGTTTCCTTTTGGTAATTCTCCCTCAGCGGATCCCTACCCTGTTCCGTAGCTCTATTTCCAGACTTTTCCTTGTTGTTAACCCTGATCTCTCCCTACTTCAAGGCTCCATTGCACTGGTCTCTTGAGTAAAGTCTTCCTCGCTGTCTTTAAACAACTGTCAGGATAAATTTTCCTTTAACGCTTGCCCCGGGTCCATTCAGGACAGGCCTCTCAACTTGTCTTCAAACAAGAGCACACGCTGTCCCTTGACCTCCAACGAGCAGCATAAATACAAGGCAATCTATTTTTCAGACATGAATTTGTTTCAAATTAATTTAGGACCATAACCTGACGAGACCTAAAGGAAATGGTAGCTGTTTAATTTCAGTTGAACATCTGAAGGGAGGATTTTTTGAAGGCTCTTAAGATTTGGTGTCCATACATAGTTAAAGTAGTCCACAGTGATCGAACTACCATTATGTATGCCAGCCTCTTTTAATCTTCTCACCAAAATGATAAGGTAGCTATTACCTCCTTTTTCACAGATGAGAGAAAACTACGGCTCTGAGGGGCCGGAGAACTTGCCCAAGTTTCCCTAGCCAATAGTAGTAGAGTCTTGATGCATACCGGGGTCTGGTGACTACACTGCCTTTTTTGTGTCACGGTACCCTGCCCTGTGGCCTTCCCTTAGAGTTATTCTACTTTTGTTCCCTTCTTCACTCAGAATGGCTCAACTTTACATAATTTTTGAGCCAGCCACTTGGACTGTGGTCAGAGTGCATTTTTTTTTTTAAAGATTTATTTACTTATTTTTAGAGACAGAGAGTGCACATGGTGGGAGGGGCAGGGGGAGACAATCCGGAAGCTGACTCCCCTCTGAGCGCAGAGCCAGATGCCCGGGGCTTGATCCCAGGACCCCAGAGATCATGACCTGAGCCGAAACGAGGAGTCCACCTCTTAACCGACTAAGCCACTCCAGCGCCCCTGTGGTCAGAATTTGTGCCAGTTTTCTTTATAAAGCTTTGCCGTTCAGTTGCATAGGCAACAACTGTTTTTTTTTTTTTTTAAATTGCTTTATAAACACACATATGGAAGTCAAGAAGAGGTTTCCCCAAGTGATTCAGGAGCACTTTGATTCTGAAGGAGGGAAGCTCCCCAGCTTTCTGCAAGGAGCATGAAGAATGACCTAGAGCAGGAAGAATGTGGCCAGAGAGAGAACTGCAGATGAACCGACCCCCTAGGGAGCCTGGCTCTCTCTGGGAAACAGTGGAGCCGGGGCCAGACCTGGAGACAGAGCGTCATTGCTCCTTGTGTAGGTGAATAGCCGGGATTCATTAGCGCTGGAGACTTCCATGGTGGACAAGTTCTAGCAGGCTCCGGGGGATGGGCCCTTTGTCTTTCCTGCAGACCTACCCCTCTCCGTTTCAGGTCCTGGTTGACTTGAATTTTTGTGTTTTGCACAGCTGATGAAAACTAAACTTAATTACCCATTAGGCTGAGATGTTTCTATCAGGTTTGCCGACCCGTCTGCCCCAATGGCAGACTGGGGCGCTGTTGGTGCACAAGACAGCCTTCCCTGCTGTTTCCTCCTGTGTGCTCACAGGCGAGCAGCCTCCCGGGTGGGACAGAAGAAGGGACAGGTTTTGCTGGAGTGCCTCATCCTTTTGAGTGAAAATGAGTGGGTATTGTGACTTGTCGTGAAATGGGTGACTTCATCTACTACAGCCAGCTGTTGATTTCTGAGTGCTGATGGTAAGCAGAGAATTTTTAATTCCAGGTATCATCCCCTACTTCTCAGCACGGCACTTGGCCCTTTTCACCCACAGCTTTCTGGTGATTTATTTCTGCCAGAGGTGGGGGTCCAAGAGAAGGGCAGGAGGGGGGGGCAAAGGGTAATAAAAATGGCCAACATTTACTGAGTACTTGGTGTGTTATAGGCACTGCTCTGAGTGCTTGACTCCAACTCTCTGGGGGCAGGCTCCATTATTCTTCCCACTTAACAGATGAGGAAACTGAGGCCATCATGGGTGAGATTACCTGCCCAGGTGTACACGGTTAGTAAGTGCTCCAGCTCCATTCATCAGGAGCCTGTGCGGTCCAAAGCAAGTGCGTTTAAGGCAGAAATGGTGGGGGAACGTCAGGGGGAGGGCCAGTCCTTCAAATATCCACTGTGCAGTTTGTAGCCTAAACATAACCTCTGTGCATACAAAGCCACTTTCCCCAAATCCAATGAATATTTTGTCAACTTCTCAATGTCAACTTATGAACACCAGTGATTGAAAATAAGTTGGGAGTTTGCAGATCCTTTTGAGACTTTGAAGAAGGCTATGGCTCCCTCTTACTCCAAAAACAATGCATGCAGGATTTTGTGTATAATTTGCGGAGGTTTAAAAACCCTCCAAAAACTCCCTCCCGAGAGACCCCATGCTATCCAGGTTAAGAACCTCTGATTTAGAACAATACTCAACTCTATCGATATGAGAAATTGAGTTGATTATAATGGGAAGAGAGGAGACTAAACTTGTGTAGGAAAATCGAAGTTTGTGTAGGGCCGTTTGGCCTCGGGCAAACTCCCAACTTTCCTGTGTTGTAGTCATGACCTCCCTCTCCCTCTGTAAGCCTGGGTTTATTGTGAAGTTCAACAAGGTAATATTGGATCAGGGCTTTGTGTTCCCCAGAGAAATATGTTCTGCTTCTTTTTGAGAATTCCTTTCGAGACTCTGTAGCCCTAGGAAATTCGTAAACCCAAATTAGACAGCAAATGAGCAGGGAACAATTATACTACTGTGGGCATTCCAGAAAGAGGAGTGAGGGGCTGTTTCCAGGTTCCTGAGCCTGGAGGAACAAAGACCTGGCGCTGGGGACTTCTTTACGTTTATCACCTAGAGTCCCAGCCTGGTGGGGTATAGTTGCTGTAGGAATGAGGCTGCTGGGTGATCTGTTTTGATAAGTGGCTGAGTATGTGTGTGAGGGGGGGGTGGGGTCGGGGGTGGGGGGTGGGGGGATGGAGATGAGGGAAGAAGGAAGTGGTAATGTCAGCTGATGGGAGGAACAGACTCCTGAGAGGCTCTAAGACCTCAGTATTTGGAAACTAAGTCACCACATCCCCAGGCCCATCACCAAAGGACTAGGGCTGTTTGGCCAGCAATAAAATGAACCTCCCCTCTTCTCACCTCTGACCTCCACCCCGCAGATATGTTGCCCTTTGGTATTTTCCTGCCTTTTAGAGGCTATTCTTTGTGCTAATTTTAATCGGTTTTCACCTGGATAGGGGAGTTGAGGGTGAGGAAGAAGGCCCGTGTCAGGCCATAGCGTCAGACTCAGGCCCATAGTACATATAATAATATTTATTGAGCATTTAGTATGAGTTAGGCAGTGTGCTGAGGGCCCTGTTAGGTACATAGTCTCCTTAAATTCTCCTGTCTCAAAGTTTGATGATTATTTCCATTTTACAGATGAGAAAACTGAGATTGAGAGCGTTAGTTAGCTTGGTTTAGGTCACTGTATTGGGAAAAAACAAAACAAAAAACAAAAAACAGACCAAAAAACCTCCCCAAGCCCCTGTCCTTCTTTCTCCTGGCGTATCCCATACTCTCCTATTTCTACCCCACTCACTTCGGACACTTCTGATATGTGTGACCCCCCCCCCCCCCCCACCAAGCAAGTCTTTAACGCCAGCTGGGTGTCCTACAGTTGTACTCAATTCTGACAGTTCCTGGAGAGGATGTCACATCCCACAGGTCAAGGGCTCCGTCCTACAAGACTGTCCCACTTCAGATACCAACTTCAAGTACGAGGTCCTCAAGTTACCCACTTGGCTACAATGCAGAGGGTCCCGTGACATCCTCCCCCTTGGATTCAGTGACTTGCTTGAAGGGCTCACAGAGCTCAGGGAATCTCTTACACTTGCCAGTTCATTAAAGGAGGTGATGAAGGATACAAATAAAGAGCCAGATGAAGAGATACATAGGGGAGGTCTGACAGTCCCACGCTTCTACCCCCATGGAGTTGGGCTACATCATCCCACTGATACATGGAACGTGGAAGCTCTCCAAACCTTATACTATTGGGATTTTTAGGGAGGCTTCCTCACTGGAGACATTACTCACCATTAATTCCATTTTTAGCCTTGCTCCCTTCTCAAGAGAATGGGGGCGGGGGTAGGGCTAAAAATTCCAAGCTTCTAATGACTTGGACTTTCTATTGACCAGCCCCAACCAGGAGCCCACCTGGAGTCACCTCATTAGGACAAAGACACTTGTATCACCCGGGAAGTAGAAGGGTGTCAGGAGCTCAGTGCCAGGAACTGGAGGCAGAGACCAGCATATATCTTCTCTGATCTCACAGTCATAGAGTCAGAAAGTGGTGAATCGCAGCTTTGAATACCGGTCCTTGATGGCCGAGTTCTAGCTCACAGTCACTTCGCTGAGACGGTTGAGATTCAGGAATTTCTTTCTGAGAGGAGCACCTGTGCCAGGCCCCTGCCTATCCAGTCTGTCCTGAGCCCTGGCGGTTCTACCTTCCCTAAGTCTCTCCCACTGTTTTCCCCTTCCACTCCATTGCTTACTGCTCAGGCTGCTGTCAACGGTCTCAGGGGTGCTCTTGGTGCCAGCCTTGGCCTCCTCCATCCCCCGGTCTGGATGCCAACGTGACTTTTCTTCCTAGATCTTTGCTTTGGGCCCAGAACACGCTGCTCCTAGACTACCAGAGCCCCTCATTCCAAGACAGAGTAAAACCCAGTGTAACCACTTGTTTCCTCTTTTCCTGCCCTCTGCCACATCCAAACTGTACATATTATCTATCCTCTTGCGTTGGCTTTTGTTCTGATACTTACATTCTTCTCAAAGCTGTTTAAAATGCGTTTTAATGGTACACGCTGCCATGGATCCTTTGGGAACAAGAATACACATAAAATTGTAATATACACAGGTAAATACTCATCATTTCCCAGTGGCACTGGCCCAATTCAGTCCTTCCTCCTAGAAAGGCCTCCTCACACCCTTCCCTGGATTGAGATCCCCTCTCTCAGGCTCCAGGTGAAGCTTCCCCAGTATAGGTAAATTTCCCACTGCCCCAGGCCTGAATATCATCCACTTCTCCCAACTTTTGTTCTTCATTGGACAGTACAAACTGGGACCAAGCATGGCCTGAAACCCTGGCACTTCCCTGAGTTAGACCTGGCTGTGAACTCTGCTCTGGCACTTCCTGCTGAGGGACCTTGAGCAAGTCACTTCATCTCTGAGTCTGTTTCAGTGTGGAAAATACCGTCACTGAACGTGTACCTGTGATTAAATGCCATAGTCACAGCATCCTAAGATGTGGTAGAGACTGGTGGCTAGGATGATAGAACTTAGATCTGGATTCAAACCCTGGCTCTACTACTTACTTACACGGAGACCGTGGATGAACTATTGAAAGCTCAGTGACTCCGTTTCCCTATCTGTAAAATGGAGATGATAGCGGTTTATTATGAGGACTAAATGAGTTGATGCATGTAAGATACCTAAATGCCTGGCACAGAGAAACTGATTTTAAAAAATTGGCTATTATCTTGTAAAGCATCCTTTCTTGTTATTCAAGATTCCATTTGCTGTCCCTATGCCTAGATGGTCACAACAGAGGCAGTGGCTTATGTGTTCTTTTATCCCTAATACTCTGCTTGGCATGTGCACAGGATCTATTTATGCTGCTGACCACACCATGATGGGCATCACGGGAAGATGCCTACAGATGCAAAGAGGAGGGTTTCCAAATTGTGCTCACCTGGATTAGATGCTTGAGGTGGAAGGAGTGGAGGGTTAGTTCCCTCCTCCTCCCCACTCCAGCCGCGCCCACCCAAGCAAGACCTTAAGAGCCTCAGAGTGCCATCCCAGGCAGGACTCCTCTGGGTGGGGGTGGGGCTGGGTTTCCGGCCTCACCTGAGCGGCGCCACAGCCCCGCCTACCTCTGCCCCCAGCCAAGGTGCTGTCTGCTCCCCCGTCCCAGCGGGCTGGCCTCCTGCCCCGGGCGTCCCTTCCAGCCGCAGCCCGGGGCCTCCCCGCGTGGCCACACCTCCCGGGCCCCGCAAGGGTTAAGGCGGCAGAGAGGAGAGGTTTTGGGCTGACGTCGCTCTGGCTGAAGGTGGTTCCCCTCCGAAGAGGATGGGAGAGCCTGGCGAGCTGAAACCCGAGCTCCCGCTCAGCTGGGGCTTGGGGAGCTCCGTGTAAGAGCCGCCTGCCCCCGGCCTCCCGCGGTCCCTCCGGGTCTCCGGTCCCTCCGCAGCAGTCGCTCATCGGGGCACCGGCTCTGGAACGATGGAGCTGGGCTGCTGGACGCAGTTGGGGCTCACTTTTCTGCAGCTCCTTCTCATCTCATCCTTGCCTAGAGGTACCGTGAGTAGCGTTTAGGGCCCCCCTCCCAGGGGTATTTCTCTCCTGGGTCCGGTGGGGAGCATGCCTGGGGCGCCCCAAGGGATGGCGCTGGGCGGGGGGGCGGGGGTTGGGGGGACCTCCAGCTCTTCTTCTAGTCCAGTCTAATCTTGGGGGCTTGGCTGAGGGTGCTGGAGCCTCTGACCTCCCAGAGAATGTGACACCGTTCTATCATCTCAACTTGGGGGACAGAACTGCCTCAAGAAGGGGTACCGGCTCCAGCTTACTTTGCTGGTTTTCGTTTTATCTTCAGAAAGCGCAGACGGACCTCTGGGAATCTATCCCGTCTGACTCACCCACTCTGGCTGACAAAAGGGAGAAGTTTCCCCCTGGAAGGAGCCCCCCCAGAGGTGAAGCGGGGAGGAGAGAAACCAATCAAAAGCAAGGCTGGCAGCAAGGGGGTCCCTCCCGGTAAAGGTTGCTTGGTGAAACGCTGCTTGTCACGCCCTTCAGGACAGAGCCCAGCATGGGAGATTGACCGGCTTAGCACCTATGCACTTCCTTCCCATAAGAATGAGAAAGAAGAGAAAGCTGAGGTTAAAAGTGCAAGTCGTTTCTGGGGACACACAGAGTTTGTTTAGAAAGAGCTCTGGCTTGTGTGTTTTTCACTATCATTTTCTGAGCCGCAAACCCCATGTCGGATGGGCTCCCTGGGCGAGTGAGGCTGAAATGCAACCAGGGCTTTTGGGGGCCTCTTGGCTCAAGGAGGGGATGGGAGGCTGGTCTTGTCAAGGCTCGCTGGCAGGCAAGAAAGCAGGGACTTCTTAAGAGCATCTGTCCTTGTGGGGTTGCCTCGGGGCAAGGGGTCAGGAGGTGGGTAGGACCTCATCAGGGAAGGACAGGCTGACACGTGCAGGTGTGACAAAACAGAGCAGCTTTGGTAGGAGCAGGGAGCCTGTGAGCATTTGCTATTCGACTTCTGGCCGGTTCACCTGTGTTCTAGAGAGGGACGTGCTGTGTGGCTGCAAGTAGCTGGTGCGCGTCCCAGAATGAAACTGGGTCAAAGGGGGTGGCAAGGACCTAAAATCAGTAGACTGCTCTATGGATGGGGGCCTCGGCCATAGGCACAGCCCTTCATGATGAACTAAATTTAAGCCAAGATAAATGGGGGTGTGTGTGTGCAAAACACACACATTGACCCATTTCGGTCAATACTTTCCATGTACCTATAGCCCGCCGGCCCCAGGTGGAATCTTCTCCCTCGCCAGCTGGAGGGGTTGCGTTTGAATTTTGCCTGCACAGTGTCTAGAGCAGCCCACAGACAATAAATAATGAAGGAAGAAGGAGCCCACGAGGGGCTTGATAATCCATAAACCTAGATGCTCACCTCGGGGTAGGTTGAGGACTTTGCATTAGGGAAGTTCTTCCTGTTCCCATCTCTACCTTCTGGAGCCAAGCCTCCCGGGCATGGTGGCCCGAGCCCAAGTCCAGGGGAGGCTGGTTCCTTCCCAGAGCACCAGAGCTCTGAGGACTAGTTTTCTCCTGGCTACAACAACGCTTCCCTGCTTCCCCCTCCCGCCTTTTTTTTTTTTTTTTTTTTCTAGTTTAGTTTTGTTTTTTTTGTAAGGTGGCAGGTGAGATGACTCAGATCCATATAAGTTAAAGAAAAAAGCTCACCTGCCCAGGATCTGGAAAAAAACCCTTTACTCCTAACCCCAGAATCTCTTGTACCTTTTGCTATGGAAAAGCTTCAGGAAGGGTGACTGGTTTCTTGGCAGTCAGGCTGCTGACCGAACTGGGGAGCAACTTCCAGCAAATTCACGTGTCTATTTTTTTTTTTTTTTAAGATTTTATTTATTTAGTTGACAGATCACAAGTAGGCAGAGAGGCAGGCAGAGAGAGAGGGGGAAGCAGGCTCCCTGATGAGCAGAGAGCCTGATGTGGGGCTCGATCCCAGGACCCTGAGATCATGACCTGAGCCCAAGGCTGAGGCTTAACCCACTGAGCCACCCAGGTGCCCCAACTTCACGTATCTAGTGAGGAGAGGTCGGTTGTTGTAAGTTCACCCTTGGAGGGGGAGACAGAGGAATAGAAGTGGAGAAGGAAAACAATTCCTCAAATAGTGAGTGAGTCCACTCCCGGCTGGAATGCCAAATCTGGCCGGCTCTAAAAAAGCCCGAAAGCAGATTTCGTCTCCTTACTTTTCTCGAGAGGGTTCGCTGAGACGTAAACATCCGTAAACATCCGCTGGGATGGCACGGGAGGTTGTTGCTCACAGACACCGGACTCCTGGTGGAGGGTGAGAATGCAAACTCGAGGCCAAGTGATAACCCGGCATAAACAGCATGTGGGGGAGAAACCCGACTCCACTGACTTCACCAATAGCAGGAGCTCTGCCAGCAGGATCCTGCCGAAGAGGAAAAACTCATTTAAAATATGTGGCTCTGGGGAATGAAACCGTAATATGGATAATTTTGCAAGTGTTGCTTCCAACAGACATTAGCTTGCGGCGAAAGAACCTAAAGGCAACCAGGGAAGATAATTTGAAGCCCAGATATTCAGTGGGCAGGAGCAGCCAGCTGAGAAAGGGGGTGTGGAAAGAAAGGGGGGGGGTGGAGGAGTGGAGTGGCAAGAAAAAAATTCGAGGTTGGTTGATAATGGCATGTGTTAGCAAATTCCAAGGAGAGAGTTATGAAAACTGGGCCATCTTGGCTAGGGTGGATTTTTGTGGGAACCATGAAGACCGTGTTCCCCTGATGTATACACTGAAAGCTCTGGCTTCTCTACCAGGAAAATAATTTGATGGTGGCATCGTGGATTTTTGGAGCTGGGAGTGACTTTGGAGATCATTTAATGGGAGTACCTTAATTTCAGAGGACTCTGAGCTGGAACATATCTGGCCCAGTCTGAGCCAAATGCTGTACGTAGACATTCATGAATTCTCAGACCACACGAATAAGGTAGAGCTGTTATTATCTTCATTTTAGAAATGGGGTTTAGAGTGGTTCTGTGACCTATTCAAGGATACACAGGCACGGTTTCTCAAAAAATTAAACATTTGACCTAGCAATTCTACTTCTGGGTATATACACCAAAGAACTGAAAGCAGGAACTCAAACAGGTATTTCGTACACCAGTGTCCTTTGCAGCATTATTCCCAATAGCCGAAAAGGGGAAACAACCCAAAAATGTCCATCAGCGGATGAACAAAATGTATATATGTATACAGAAATCTTAATCTGCCTTAAAAAAGAATAAAGTTCAGGCTACAGGGACGCCTGGGTGGCTCAGTGGGTTAAAGCCTCTGCCTTCTGCTCAGGTCATGATCCCAGGGTCCTGGGACTGAGCCAGGAGCCTGCTTCCTCCTCTCTCTCTCTCTGCCTGCCTCTCTTCCTCCTTGTGATCTCTGTCTGTCAAATAGATAAATAAAATCTTTAAAAAAATGTAAAAAGAAAAAGTTCAGGCTACAACAGGGATGAACTTTGAAGACATTCTGCTAAGTGAAAGAAGCCAGACACAAAGGACAAATAAATACTATATGATTTTATATAAGGTACTGAGAGCAGTCAGATTCATCAAGAAAGTAGACTGTGGCCAGCAGGGGTGGGGGGAGGCAGGCTGGGGGACTGAGTGCTTAGCGGGGGTAGAGTTGCACTATGAGGTGATGACAAAGTTCTGGAGATGAATATTGGTGTTGGTTACAAGGGCTACCGAATGGAAAGTGATTAAAATGGTAAATTATACATACTTCTATTATGCTGCAATAATGATTTAAAAAAAGAAAAGAAAAAAAAAAAGAATACACAGGCAGATGAGCCTGGGTAAGCCCAGACCGTCCAGTTCCTGAGCTCAAGCTCACCTGGAAACAGGTTGACTTAAGCTCACGCATCTCATGGAGGGATCGATCATACCAATGCATAGGTCCACTTGGCACAGCTTCACAACACTGCATGGTAGGGGACAGTCCTGGCTAACCCCAGTTTCGGGGGCACCATTGCTTGGTCTTGGGTGGCAGTGGCAAAGAGGGAGACTTATAGAGCTGAAGGTCTGGCAGTCTTTGGGTCAAAAATGCCTGAAAAAGTATTTATTGGGACATCATGCTTAAAATGTTTGGAACCTGAAAGCTTTGAGGTGGGCTGGTCCTCTCTGTGGCAAGATGCCCCACCTCTTCAGCCCACACTTACCAGCCACTCCCTATTGGCATTTGAGATTTTGACTGCCGTTCTTGAGAGGGTGGAGTAAAAATGGCCAGTGAAAGCGAGAAGGTGGGGGGCTGAGCACTGAATGGGGAGAAACGGGAGAAAGGATGAGTAGCTTGACAGGACTTTTAAAAGAGGGAACGTAAATATATTTTAACGTGTGGGTTTTGTAGAACACGTGGAACCTCCGTGACCACCCACTCTTTCGGTAAAGGGGTTTATTCCCACAAGTGTCCTTGAGCGTGAGCTTTTGGTGGAAAGAGAGGATGAGGTTGGGTATTGTGTCTGGGTCAATAAGTTAGGGACAAAACATCTTTGGACATGGGAGTGTCTCGGAAATATCCCGAAGTCTTAGGCAATACCACTAGCATGGGCTGGAAGTTTGATTTCAAGTCCCCTACATCTGGGATATGCTGGCTAGACAGAAATGGCCGAGAGAATGGTATTGGGTAATCTAATGATTGGCCTTAAGTCAGAAATGATTTCCACCTGCCTCACTAGGGGCAGCCAATCCCCAAGCACGAGAAATTCCCTACGTGTCTCTCCTGAGACCAGCTCTAGAAGCTGTGCTCAATTTGAGGCATGTGCAGGCTGGGGGAGGTGTCATTTCAGTGATAAATGAGGGATGCCTGTGCCCCCCTTCCGCCACGTGGGGGAGGACCTGTCACCCTCACTGTGGGATATGTGAAAGTCACAAGAACCCAGCTCCCTGCCCCCCGCTTCTCTCTCTTTTTATTTTAAAAGGGAGAGAAATGCAGTGTTTACATTTTCCAGTTCCTGTCCGGGGTAGAGGACCCAGAGGCCAGCTGTAGCTTCGAAAGCTACCAGATCAGTGGCAGAAAGTCTCTCAGATTCCAAGCCTGGTCTGCGTTTAAGGAATTCGGTTTGTCAGCCATCCTAAGATCTGGGCCGAAGCATTAGGTTTATGGTAGAGAGAAAACGTAAGAAAAAGCAAGCCTCATACCTGTAAACAAAACCACTCAAGGAAGACAGAGAATTAGAGTTGGCTGGAGATAGCCTACCCTCTTCATCACAGGGTCTCCCAGAACTCCCCACTCAGCTGCTCTCCTCTCATTTTTTTTCTTGGGTGCAATTATACGTGAGTTGAATCAGAGTGGGTAGGGTTTGTACCTCAAATCCTTCACCCTTAATGAAGGGTGGCCAAACGGCCTTCCATCCTATCCTAGATAAGGGACCTAACCGTAAGGTTCGCCACCCAAATAATTTATGGTGTTTGTGGTAAGTAGCAGGCACTGTCTTATAGGCTTTACATTTAATTTATTTAATCGCACGTGGAAAAACTTAGGCAGAGGGTAAGCTTGCCTAGGTCCCATGGCTGGACATCCGTGTCTTGAACCCAGAGAGTCTGACTCCGTAATCCACTCCTTGAAACACTCCGTAACACCACCACGGTAAGCAATAGGTTCAGCTCGGGTCGATCTGCTGGCTGTATTCTGGCTGAGTCATAAAGGAGCATGGTGTTAGTAGGGAAGTCTGGCTGTCTCTTGGACACTCTAGATGTCCTGAGGGAAACTGAGGCACCGGGCAGATCAAAACTCTAACCATTTTCTGGGATAGCTGTCCCCAGAATTACGTGTCTTACTCTGATTTAGCGTAGCAAGTGAGAATTTCTCTTTCTCCTGGTCAGCCTTGATAATTAGACTCATGTGTCTGTTTGCAGAACAACAGAATGAAGGGTGAGCCATGTTTCACGTCCAGCCCTGACACTTTGTAGCTTAGTTCCTTTATGGGTTTGTTCTGTCAAGATCATCTATGTGTAAACTCAGGCTGTGGAATGGGAGAAGCAGGCCCGGAATGAATAAAGGAAAGCGTTTCTTTTTTTTTTTTTTCCCTTCTTTTTTGGCATAACGCAGTTGATGGATCTAGCAGGGGACAGAGACACAATCCCCTTCCAGTAAAATTAAAGATGGGTTTTAACCAATTGATTTCAACCTTGCATGAGGACCTACTGTCTGCCTGACACTAATGTCAAGCAGGTAAGAGAAGTGTCCCCGTCAGCTGGGCAGCACATGAGGATGCGTATTTCTTTCACTCTTCTTCCGCCTCTGCAGTTGGGCCAATGTCCTAATTCCCGCAGGGCGGGCGTCTTCAGCCCCATCCTCTCTGAGGTCCTGGCTGCTTCAGAGGGCGGAGCTGGTGGTCTGGCAGCAAGTTTCCCTGTGAGCAGAAGTCTGGTCAGTTGGTTTGGTGATTGGAAAACCGGGGCTGTCGCCAGAAAGGAGTGAGGAACACATTCAGGCATCGTTAGCTCATGGGGAGACACAGCAATTGTCTTCATAAGCTGAATTCATGCTTGGTTAAAAAAAGATTTCCAGCCAGTTCAATGGAAAACCACTAAATGGAGGGGATGTTGGCCCAGTTTGCGTCAGATCAAATGAATCATTTGAAGACTCTGGGGAACTAAAGCGTCTGTGTTTTTCAGAGTCTCCCCTCCACTTATTTCATAGATTCCCTTTACAGGTGACAACGAATCCCCTGATGCTGGGATCTTAACTCAGAATCAACAGCGATGGTGGGGCACACCGGAGATGTCCTGGGACAAGGAGCCTGAACTTAACCTCTAGCTGGTCACGTCTGCTCCCCTCTTCCCACACGCCCTTGGCTCACCTGGGTATGAGTGGAAGGGGGGGCTTGGCTGCCAGTAAAGAATCTTTGTTGCAGGACTTCTTGGTCTGGCTTTCTGCCTCCTAGTGGGTGGTTGACTGCCTGCTTTTCAACGGTGCTCAGCCTCCCTTCTAGGCAAGCCCAGCTCCCCTGGTCCAGCCCATTGGTGGAAGAGAACACGTGAGCATCCCAAGTCTTTGTGGAAACAAGCGACAAACGGCAAGAAACCAAAACATTCACCAGGAATGGACCCAATGGATTCCTCATACCACAAAATTGAGACTCCCACAGTGTCCCAGCAAGAGATGTTTCTAACATCACGCTTTGTCAGCACTCACCTTTCCTGGGAAATCGCATGCGTTTCCTGTGCCCACATTCACGCATTTACTCAGCAGACTTGCTTGTGCCCCAGACCTGATACTTGGTGCTGGCTGCTGCCATGGTGGATAAGGCAAAGCCCGTTTCCTGCAGGCACTTGCAGTCCGCTCAAGGAGCTGATGGTCCAGTCTGGCGTTTTCCAAAGTGGGTTTCATGGAATTCTAATGTTGGAAGATCTTGAGCAAAAATAAAGAGCCCAAACCTAGGATGTTAGGATGAACAGAGTCTGGGGGAGGTGGCAAGTGGCCATGCTCAAGGCATTTGTAGATGTTGCAAAGCCATGTAATAAAGCAAGCTGTGATTAGCATTTTACAAGGTTAAGCCCAGAACCTCTTTTCACATCCTACCTTATACGATCTGGGGGAATGAGGGCTCCCTGGAATGTAGTTTGGAAAACTCTGCTCTCTTGCCTGTAATGAATGCGACATTGCAGAATACCTCACCGTGACGGAGGAGAAGGGGAAAGAAGGAATGCGTATCTGTGCAACGCGGGCTTCTCTTCAGACTTCTACTGCGGGCCTGGCTGGAAATCTGATGCCCTCATCGCTTACCGCCTTCTGGGAGGGCGGAAGAGCCGTGGAGATGCCCCAGTAACACGGTCAGTCTGGGATCACTGGGCAAATGGAATCTGATGAATTCGAGTACAACCGGGGAGTCCCAGGGCTGTGGCCTGACTTCCCGGCTCAATGGGATCCTTGGTGCCAGTCACACGGTCTCCCCTTCCCAAAAGAGGGCACTGTCTGAGCATCCTTCTCACCCCCAGGGGCACTGAGACCCACTACCCTTCCTCACCGTCTCTTCTCCACTCCACCTGCCTCACTGCACACCCGGAGGCTTGTCCCCAGTTCCCCCATTATCTACTCTGGTGTTTGCCGGCTCTGGTATAACCCAGTCGCTGGGACCCTGATTTGCACACCCTGAAGCGGCCTGGGCTCTTCGCGCTGGGGCCGTATCCCACAGCGACAGCACGTGACTTGGAGTTAGTTTTGAGCTGCTCATCGACCTGTTGTTTGCTGTTTCTGGGAACTTCTTTATCCCTGCCTTTGCTAAATATCGTTCCCGTTGTCATGCAACGCGGCTTCTCCCTCGGCCCTAGCACAGCCTGCCTCCTCTCTCTGCCCTGACTTGTTTCAGATTGGATAACCACAGGGGCAACGGGTGAGGCATAAAACCGGTTGTTCCTTCAAGGGCTATCCTGCGGAAGTGGACTCGAGTCGCCGTGACCTCAGTGAAGACTCAGCCCTCACGTTTCATAGTTGTGAAATGCACCTTTGGTACGGATGTGCCCGTGTTTGAATACACAGGCATGCAGAAGAGGAGAGATGTGGATGGGTGTGACTGTGTATATATGTGGGGTGTACAGGATTGGGGTTTCAAGTATGGGCCAGGGCTTGACTCTGTCGCTTATGGCTGCTTTTCTCGAGCAAGTTCCTTAACTCCTTTCATGTGACCTTCCCCCCTTCCACCCTGTAGACTGAGGATAATAGTGTCTTTCGAGTTTAGTGCTGGGGTTAAATGAGATAAGACTTAAAAGGCTTAGAGGAGCATCTTGCAAACAGGGAGCGCTCCAGAAACGAGAGCCACCCCTGCCTTCCACTGTTCTTCCCACCAGCTCACGTTTCACAGGGAATTGAAAGGAAATACTGGGTGTTCTGTCTGTACTAGGATGGGAGTTTCGAGGTCTTGTGTCCCTAACAGGAGATGTTACCCCTGACCGCCTGTCGTGATTCCAGAGTGGAATCCTCAGGCAGGAAGTTGCCGCAACCTCATCAGGTTCTAGCCTGCAGAGCTGGGGCAGGTAGCTCTGAGGAGGGCTAGCCTGCCCTGCGCTCCTGCCAGCTTAGGGCTTAATGAACCGGACATACCATCAAAAATGCATCATCCTCACTCAGCATCCGTCCACACTTGACCTGTGCTGCTGGCCAGCTGGCTTTGGTAGAAGGAAAATCTGCCTTCTGCCTGGCACAGTGACCGTGGATATGAAGTCAGTACACTAACTCTGGAAGCTATTGGCAAGGAGGTAGATGTGGCCGACCCAGACTCCTGTGTGGCCTTGACATGCTCTGATTCAGAAGGAAGGGTTTGGAAGTGTGGAAGAGGGGCTGGCAGGGGCGGGGGCTGGGGGGATAGTTTGTAGAATTCTTGGGCCCAGGGAAATCCACACTGGATTTTTAGGGGCTAGCTTAAATGTTATTGTTTTCAACTTAGCCATTCTAATGCTTCAGTTGATGTCATATTTGCTGAATTCTATTGCCAAGTACTTTTAGATGCATTATTAAATGTTTTTCGTAGTAGCCAATTCTACTAAAAAAATAAGATCCAGGCAGCTCATATTCCAACAATTGAAATAACCCAGAAGCAGCTGTCCTTCAAGGATTTCCAGCACCACAGTTGCTGAGGATAATGGCAACTGGGGATTCTGCCAAATGCCAGAGTTTAGGTTTTGTTCCCTTGGACTATGGATGTAGAATTTCTATTTCTAGAAGAGAAGCAGCAGGAGGTAAACCATGTCCTATTTAAATAGGTGTCTGAAGAGGGGTGTTAGAGATCTAGAAGCAAGGGGAGGAGCTCAGAATGCCATGATTTTAATATGAGCCTAAAAATGCCTCAGGAGAAGACATTATTACTCACCCCCTTCGCTCCCGTTGCCATCTGTGCCTTAGCCTGAGACGGGATGGCTTTGTATCCTGCAGAGCAGAATGGTAAATGTCTTGATAAATCTGCAGTTGTTCTTTCAAAGCCCTTTCTGCTCATTGCCTTCTTCGGTCACAGGGACATCAACAGCCCCATCAACTGTACATCTACCCACTTGCGGCTTCGGGCTAAGGCGCCTTGTCTACCACGACAGTCCACCGGCATACAAGAGGGACAGACTCAGGATTAACATCTGGGGGGTCTGATTCCCAAATATGTCCATCTCATCAGTGCTGCATTCGTGACACTGCGAGGTCAGAGGTGGGAACCCTCTAGAATCCAGGTAGCGTGTGGGAAGGAATGAGACTCTGGCCCTAGAAAGAGGTGGGTTCTGGTCTTTCTTTCAGCTGAAAACGGCGCCACCTGGGGCCGTGTACTTACCCTATTTCTTCCTCAGTTTCCTCATCTGTTAAGTGAAGAAAGTCAGACTTGCTTTGAAGGCTGGTCAGGAGGATTCAACGAGCAGGTATAGGCCCAGGGCTTGGAAGCATTCCCTGGAGGTGCTGGGACCTGGGGTGCCTAGAGGGATGAAGGCAGGTTCACAGTGGAGAGCAGCCTGCTTTATAAAGGTGAGCAGGGAAATCAGGTGACAAACTGATTTTGGCCTCCCTGTCCCCCACCACGGTATGCATGCCCCCAAACCAGACTCCTATGGACTCCATTAAAAGTTTTATCACTCCTGGTACCCAGAAGGGGTGATGAAAACCTTGACTCCACAGCTGCCATTATCTCATTAACAAGAGGAGCTGTGGGAGGGGGCAGCCAAGGTCACGGAGGTGGGGAATCCAGCCAGGCTGGCCGACAGGAAGGTTCTGGAGAACACACGGAGTCTGCAAGCTTTCCCTGTCCCGTGACTCCCAGTGCTGCCTGCCTGGGCTTTGCTTGTCATCGGTCCTGATCCTGTGAGCAGCTGGCCTGACCCTGGGGGCGTCAGGAAAGTTGTGGACTGTGGAACCGTCCTCAGTCTGGGGAGCGCAGATCCTACCGGAGGAGGGGGGCTGGGAGTGGGGGGCCCAAGCTGTCCAGTCGGATCTCCCGCTGAGGCAGACATCTTTCTTCCTCCCTCTGGTCTCAGAAGGTTTCTAGAATGCAGGATGGTAAAGACTCGGTAGAGGTGTTACTTACATGTGGTTAGCTGGGGGGACCCGGAGGTTTGGATGGACAGAAAGGAGGAAGGGCACAGAATGAAAGCACCTTTCTTTGCCACCTTCTGGGGTGGTCTTGTCTGGGCCTTTAATCTAACAACTGAGGTCTCAATCATGCGAGGAACAGGCGGACCTTGTTTTCCAGAAGAATCCTCTGAGGTTTTTCAGATGGACCTTAATGGCCATCAGGGTCAACATATTTCCTTAAAATCTGGTGTTGAGCGCCTGGCCCTCGGAGACCACGCTCTGGGGGACGCAGTTGCTCCCCGCCTGTTGGAGGGATCCCCTGTCCGTCAGCTGGAGAGAGACAGATCAGGGCTGGCGGGCCTCCTGGGGGACTCTCAGGCTGCGGAGGAAACCCGCAACATTATGGGTGAAGATGACGCCAGCGGCTTTCTTCCAGCCCTTCATTTATTCGATGGCCGCTCTGTGAAGCCACGCCTGCCCCAGCTCCTCAGCGTGGCCGTCATGGCCTCAGGATTCCCATTGTCAAAGCAGGACCGGGGGAAGTGGCTTCCATTTTCCAAAGCAAGTTCTGGAAGAAGCCAAGTGGACCCATGGAAATGGACTCCCCCCTGGTGAGGAGACACCGGGGTGGCCTCTGCCCCATCGGCATGGCCACTGAGAGGGCCCCCAGAGCAAAGCTCAGGACGCCGAAGACCTTTGCAACTCTCTTGCTTTCATTTGCCCCGATTTAAGAAAGAGGGAAAGGGGATACCTGCACACACAGGGTAATTATGCAGCAACTTAAAACCACTTTTGAAGACTACACAGTGTCAAGAGAAGACATCTCTAATCTGAGAGAAAAAAAGGCAGTTTCTTTCTTTCTTTTCTTTTCTCTCTCTCTTTTTTTTTTTTTTTTTTTAAGATTTTATTTATTTATTTGACAGAAGCAGCCAGAGAGGGAACACAATCAGGAGGAGTGGGAGAGGGAGAAGCAGGCCTTTCTCTGAGCAGGGAGCCCAATGCAGGGCTCAGTTCCAGGACCCTAGAATCATGACCTGGGCCAGAGGCAGACGCTTAACCACTGAACCACCCAGGGGCCCCCTAAAAGCAGTTTCTAACACAGAACATGATTTGTGATCAGTTTGGGGAAGAAGACTGTCCACATGTGTCAGTATCTGCATGTGGGTATGTATGTCCATTGAAATAAGACAGTTTGAAGGACAGACAGCAAAATATTAACATTATTCCCAAATAGTTTGTATTCCTTTATTTATGATTTTATTTTGGAAGCTTTCATAAGAAATTATTTATATTAAAACGTGTCATGTTTGATTAAAGAAAAAATAATATTTTATCTAACAGAAGAGCTTGGGGGTGAATAAATGTGCTTGGTGCCGGAGCTCTCGGAGCTCGATTTTGTCACGGTCACTTTCTATGTGCTTCTTTCCTGGGAATCACTGATGGGACAGAACACCTCAGTTGCTTGTACAGGGCTTTGTTCCTAACTAGGCAAGGGGGGACGTGCGCACCTCTAGCTGGTCAAGCCGGGGCTCGTCCTGGTCTGTTTCCCCCTGAGCTACAGCCTTGTTCAGCTCCCTAGGTGATCCTACTGGCCTCTCTTCTTCCCAGAATTAATTCTCTGGAAAGGTTTTGACATTTCTCTTTACTTCTTCTCCTCCTTAGTGCTTTTCCTTGTTTTCTTCACTGGTGAAGTGAAGTAATAGGGCTACATCCTTTAAACTTAAAAGAAAATATATTACTGGTCTCACTGGGTCCTGTTGAAGGTTGAATTGCATGAACAGCGTAAAAGCATTTACTTACACAGATGCTGAACAGCTTTAGTATACACACATGACAACATCCAGTAACTTCTGTCCTTAGGGCTTCTCTCAGGGCTAGTTTCTGGAACTGGCCTTTTGCCCCATATTGAAATTCACTGAAATCTGGACCGCTAAAGCCAAATGACCAGTATTCTCTTTCTGCAAAGATAATTCTAATAAATGGAGAAAAAGCAGTCCAGGAGGTTGCTTTTCTCTGCGTACTGCCTTTTGAAATCTCTTCAGCTGGCCAACTTTAGGTATTTCTTATAGAACATTTCACTCATCTATTTATTTCTTACACATATATTTTGGGAGCACGTTCTTTTCTTTGTTAAAGCTGGGGAGGAAGAAGGGTGATGGGCTTGCCAGACCAGACGGGACGGGCTCGAATCACCAAAACATTAAAACCATTGTCTCAGTCTCTGCCTTCGGCTCAGGTCATGATCTCAGGGTCCTGGGATCTAGCCCTGCATTGGGGTTTCTGCTCAGCAGGGAGCCTGCTTCCCTTCCTCTCTCTCTCTCTGGTTCTCTCTGTCTACTGATCTCTGTCT
This sequence comes from Mustela nigripes, assembly GCF_022355385.1. NCBI lineage: Eukaryota > Metazoa > Chordata > Mammalia > Carnivora > Mustelidae > Mustela > Mustela nigripes. Next base: position 18,806,316 of record NC_081557.1, read on the forward strand.
GTCAAATAGATAAATGAAATCTTAAACAAACAAACAAACAAACAAACAAACCATTGTCTCTTCTGGCTCTTCCACAGATATCTACCTGTGATCTGATTTAACCGCCCTGACCGTGTGAGTCCTCTAGATTTGGTGCTAACGTCCATCCTACATTTTCCTAATCACGGTTGGTGATGGTGTGTTTGCAGCGTCTGTTTGCCCAAAGCTGCCTCCTCTGTGAAACCGTGACTTCCACAAGTCTGGAAATGGTGTCTGATTTTCTCTCCATCGGATTCCAGCACCCAGCCTCTACTGGCCCATGTGGACTCTTGGGAAATACTTGTATGATGAAAGAATGGATTCATCAGTTCACCTGTATTCTTGGGACTGTGTTCAGTGGGGAAACTCAGGGGTTAAATGACTTGCTGTGGGTCAGATTTTTTTGTTTGTTTGTTTGAGAAGACACAAGTTCCCAGTGGATGCTGTAACAAATTATCACAGACTTATTAGTAACTTAAAACAGCACACCTTTATTTCCTACCGTGCTGGAAGTCAGAAGTTTTAAATGAGGCTTTTGAGGCTAAAAAAAACCAAAGGTGCCAGTGGGCCTGCATTCCTTCCTGAGGCTCCAGGGGGGAATCTGTTTCTTGTCTAGCTTCTAGAAACTGCCGGCTTTCTTTGGCTCATGGCCCCTCACTCCGTCTTCAGAGCACATCAGTCCAGTCTCTGCTTCTGCTGTCACATCTCCCTTTCTGATTCTGGCCATCCTGCCTCCCTCTTGCAAGGGATCCTTGCGATGATGTTGGGCCCACCTAGACGATCCAGCCTCCTCTTCTCATCTCAAGATCCTTAAACTGGTTGTGTCTGCAAATCCCTTTTGCCATGTTAAGCAATATTTTCATAGTTCGGGGCGCTAAGATGTGGGCATCTCTGGGAGGACTATTATTCCGTATGCCACACACAGAATCCTTGGAAAGGAGTCAGTTGACCGAACTGCTAGACAGAGCAGGCTTCCCGCGATCATTCTCTTTGCATAAGATGACAATGCCCCAGACCTTACCTGTGCAATTAATATAATGGGCTTGGGAGGGCAGAGGGGAGCTTGCTCACTGAAGTTAAAAGAAATGCCAATGAAGGCATTTTAGGGAATTAATTCCTGGGTCAAAAGGAGGCCCAGAATATTCCACAGCTAGGCCAGAAGTGAACAAGCCTGCTGCTTAGGGGGAAATGGGCTCCACTCTCTGTTGGAGTAGAGCAGACCTTACTTGGCCTTGCATGTTTAAGTATGAAGTCTTATAAAAGTTGCAAATTATTTTTATCCTGCCATTGTCCTCCTGGGAGTTATTAGCGTTTCTAAATTCTTAGAATACCTAGAAGGATGTAGTGCTTGCCCTAAGATGGACAGAGGGAGGGGGTAAGACATGAGTCACACATGTTTTGGGAGGGGAGAACACACAGGGCTGGACAACCTGGGGGACTGGAAAGGAGGGGTTTGGACCGAAGGCAGGCAACCTGGACCAGCTGTTCCAGGTCCTTCTCTAAGGATGGAGGGGGCCCAGCTCTGATTCACCAGCAATACACGAGGGTTCCAGTGGCTCCACATCTTGGCCAACTCTTGTTACTTTCCTTTCCTATAGACATCTAACTTCTGTGAGGTGGTACCTTTTCATGGTTTTGATCTGCATTTCCCCAGTGACTTGTGACGTCAACCATCTTCTTATGAGTTATTGGCCATTTGTTAAGCTTCTTTGGAGAAATATCTGTTCGTGCTACTTGCCTCCTTAAAACACTTGGGTTGTCCTTTTGTGGTTGAGTTGTAGGAGTTCTCTATGTATTTTTGATATTAAACCCATATCAAATATTTAATTTGCAAAACTTTGCTCCCATTTTCTAGGCTTTTTACTTCCTGGACAATGTCCTTTGCTTCACAACATTTTAAAAATGTGATACAGTCCAGCTTATCTGTTTTTCTTTTGTTGTTCATGTTTAAGTGTCATTTCTAAGGTTTGATGGCCAAATACGATGGAGATGTACTCTTGGGTTTTCTCCTCTTTTTCACTTTTAACCAGTAAGTTCTCATGTACATTTCAGAAGCCATTTGCGTCACTGGGCCAACATCAGAAACCGGGAAGCTCAGCTAAGTCTGTCCTGGTGTCTGTCCTAGATAGGCCCACAGAGTAGTGGGGGAAGCAAAACTTTGCTAGTGACACGATCACAGTAATCACTCCCAGTCATTCCCAAATGCCAGTGTAAGGATCTTTGCTGGTCTGCCGAAGTTTGTGGGAAAAGAAATGAGAGCATTTTTAATATAGCTAAATTTTTTCCATTTAAGGTACTGTCCCTTATTATGCAAGTGGTTCCTTTCTTTCTTTTTTAAAGATTTTATTTATTTATTTGACAGACAGATCACAAGTAGGCAGAGAGGCAGTTAGAGAGAAGGTGGGGGAAGCAGGCTCCCTGCCGAGCAGAGAGCCTGATCCCAGGACCCCGGGATCACCAATGGAGCTAAAGGCAGCGGTTTTTAACCCACTGAGCCACTCAGGTGCCCCACAAGTCATTCCTTTCTATGAAGCTAGAATGTTCTTATGACCTGAGGCTGACAGGAGATGGTGATGGTTTCTTTAGATGCTTCTACCTGGCAGATTAAGGATGATCAACTCAGTGTCAGACTTCCAAATTTAGGGGAGGAAAATAGAAGACTAAACTGAGAAATTCGAGAGGTTAGAAGTCACCGCAGATGCTAGCGTGGGTTTATGTGGGCCTGCAAATCATGTTGGGGGATCCCTGCCCAGGGTTTTAAGGGAAGCCTTCACAGAGGAGCCAGATTCACTTTCTCCCTCAAATATCTGACCTATTTCTTCCTCAATCGTCGTCTTTGTGCAAAACTTTGAGACATGGAGAGTAGGGAAGAAAGAATAGCAAATCAAAGCTCAGTCTGTTTCTTGGATTGGGTTCCCCTGGGCAGCCGCCGACTGATTCCCCTTATAGATTTTACCAGATGGTTTTTCTTTTTCATTTACTTAAGGTATGTTTTAAAAAAGAAAGAAAGACAGAAGTCCTACCCAGAAAGGAATACTTTTTTTTTTTTTTTCTCATGGGAAAGAACACTCAGTTGTATTTGGGGACTGAATGAAGTTCTGCCAATGACTTCACCCTGGTAAAGCACTGAAATTCTCCCAAACATACTAATTAAGATACTTTTTGTCTTTTCTGTTGGTTTTAGCTTTGAAGATACGATAAAAATGGCATACTGTGAAATCGAGGAGCCAAGTTTGGAGGAAATGACATGGTCTCTATTTGGCAGTTAGTCTTGAACTTGAATGACCTAGTCTAGCGAAGGTTCTCCAAACTTGTTTGATGGTCCCAGCACCTGGGCTGTGCTGGACAATCGTTCAGCTGAATGGTTCCTCCTGGAATTGTGCAGTGTACAACCTATGCAGCTGTAAGCAGTAGCCTGATATACCCTAGCAAAAATAGAAATGAGCATAGACATCAAGAAATGTATGCTTGTTTATAAATTATTTTTGTGCATATCCACTTAGATTATATATAGATAAAACATGAGCTCTTTTCCTTGTTTTTTCTTTTTAACTTAAAAAATAAAAATGAATACTATTTTAAACAGAATTTCACCTATGCCCCAGGGGATGGTTTTGGACACCCTTCAGGGTAGGCCACCCTAGTTTGGAGACACCAGCCTAGGAAGAATTCACACGGTCTTTATCATTTGGGCAGGGCGATGCATTTGTATGCCAATTTGTGGCTGCAGAGTACTTACTGGTCTAACCCCTTCCTACCAGAATCCCTGTCGTCAACTGCTGCTTCTCATTTCAGAGTACACAGTCATTAATGAAGCCTGCCCTGGAGCCGAGTGGAATATCATGTGTCGGGAATGTTGTGAATACGATCAGATCGAGTGTGTCTGCCCTGGAAAGAAGGAAGTAGTGGGTTACACCATCCCTTGCTGCCGGAATGAGGAGAATGAATGTGACTCCTGCCTCATTCACCCAGGTGAGTGTGGAGTGGAGGCCTCAGGCTGCCTTTGTGTTTTCTGAGGGTTGTGAATGAGAAGAGGCCGATCACTTAACTTTGGGCAGGCAGATATCAGAGGCTGTGATGCCATGATACTAAAAGTGGCATAATCCTGACTGTTCAGGCAAAGGGAGTAGAAGAATTAGGACCCTTTTTACTGTTAACATAATAAATCTGTGAATTCATCCACTCATTCATTCATTTGACAAAAGACTCAGCAGCTCCTGTGGACCATATCAGATGCTGGGAATACAATGATTAAAAAAAAAAAAAAAGACACATTCCCTGCATTCCCGGAGCTTGCAGCCTGGTGGGGGAGATGGAGAAGTAAGCAGGCATCTGTGGTACAGTGTGGTGAGCTGTGAGAGAGAAGCACAAGGTACTATGGGAATATTGGGGGTGTCAGAGACTTCCTGGAGGAGGTGATATGTGTGCTGAGGATGGAAACAACAAACTGAAGGGGGTGGAGGGGATCTGATAGAGAGATCAAGCCATAGAGGAGAGCATGTGCTAAGGCCCTGTGGTGAGACAAAGCTTGGGGTTTTGGGAATTGCAAGTTCCTTGGTCTGGCTGAAGGTATGTGTATGAGTGTGTGTGTGTGTGTGTGTGTGTGTGTGTGTGTGTGTTTGTGTGTGTGTGTGTGTGTGTGTGATGAAAAATATGGAGAGTGATAGACAAAGAGAAAACATTATAAGAGAACAATCTCAAGAAGAGAACAGGGCTAGACCCTGAAAGGTTTGCATGTTGCGCTATGACTTCAGGTTATATCCTGAAGCTATTTTAGCTACATCAGAGATCTTTGAGTGAAGACATGAAAGCTGATTTTCTCTGTGGCTGCAGTATAGAGAAAGGATTGGAGGAAGGCCAGGGCAGGAGCTGGGGTGGAATAACAGGGACCTTAATGAATGTAGAAGCCCTGTGCATGGAGAGCGGTGGAAGGATTTCAGAGATACGCAAAAGAGTGGAATTGACAATTTGAGATTGGCTGCTTGGGGAAGGGAAGAGCAGAAGTCAAGCATGAGGCTCGGGCTCTGAGCTGGACATTTAGGAGGTGGTCCCAGTAATAGGAGAGCATCTGAAGGTGAGACGGGACCTTCCCAGGTCACAGCCTGCGTTCTCTTGCCTTCTTCCAAGCCACCATATCTCCACCAACCAGGGGACAGCAACTGTTCTTTCCACCTGTCTGCATGGAGGCTCGTGTGGACACTGAGCCTCAGACTGAAGGTGTTTCCAGCATGATTAGCAAGTCATGGAACAATTTCTAGGTGCTTTCCTATATGCTGCTTGACATATCTGACTTTTCTCAGGGGAGTCTTACATTTACCTTTTAGGCAGATCAAAAGGAGGACAGAGAGAGTTTCCAACATACTTTCCTTAGGCTGAAGACTGAAAGGCTGTCAAAAGTGTATTTGTGGGAATTTCTCTCATTTCTCCCTTTCCCCTTCTTTTGCAAACACACAGCATGACGCACATAACTGCCAGGAACTTTCTTCTGTGGGAAGCTATAGAAGTAGAAAGCAAATGGGACTCAAGTAAACTAATAATACTTTTAAACCATCTTCCTTCTTAGACGAGAGCAATGCTGAATTTGAAAATTGGGAGTGACCTCAGTATAGCCTTTGTACATTTTGATTTAGAAAAGAAATCCACTGCCCGAGTTCCCTGATGACGGTGAGTGTGCTTTGTAGGGACATAGTGGAGGAATCCCTCCAAATTTTCTAAGGTTGTTTTGAGAGCTCAACCAGGATCTCCCAACTAGGGGTCCTTGTCTTGGCAGGTGTGTGGAAGTCTTTGAATAATTTTCAATATTTTCAGGAGTCTAGAAGTCACCTTTGAGGTGAGAGTGGGCTCACTCTCTCACTGGAGAGAGAGCTCCAGAGGTGGTGTTTGTCCTTCTTACTGTATTGTACAGACAGCAGTCACTACCTGCCTCAACCGCACACGACAGCTTCCTGTTATGTCATTCCGGAGGCGCCTGACGTCACGCCCTTGAGCAGTGCTGGGAACCATCTTTGGATCTAAGTAGAGGAGAGCTAGTTACCCTGAAAGGGAAGGCTACCTAGAAGCTTCTTTTCTTTTTCTGATTTTCAAAACAGTGAGTTGAGATCCTAGCAGTCCCTATTGGCGATCAGAAAGTGTATGTGTGGGTGATTATGAACTCAGGTACTTTTACTGATGTGGTTTAATCCACTGCAATCATGATTCATTTTCATGCGTGCATCCCCCCCACGTCAGGACCCTGGGGAGCCTCTTGCGTCCTGAGTTCTTCAGATAAGACCACCCTAGAGTTTGAAAACTTTCCTGATTTCCAACGTGACAAGATGTTTCAGAATCTTATCATGTCTTTTCTGCCCCAGATCTGGAATTGGCCATTTCTCCAAGGAATTCTGGTCTGAGGCCATACTCTGGGCTCCTAACGTGTTCCTTGTTACTGGACTGTCACTGTTTCACTAGGACTATTATTTACTTATTTCAAGTGGGTGGGGCTAAGAAATGGCATTTTTTAAAAAAGAAAAAAATGAGTCAATGCTGATACTTGAGTTCAAATGTAATATTCCAAGGTTGTTTAATTAACTTTGTTGACTTTGTATATCTTTTCTGTCATGTGGACAGCCTGTTTCCTAATAATATTAACCTGATCACTTGTTGCTTGGTTTTATAGCATAATATAACTGCACAAAATAGCAATGGCACTGATTTTGTTTGCAGTAGCACCATTAATACTAATAAGACCACTGATGGTTTTGGCTTTTATTGACCTTAGAATATATCCCACTCAATATGTATAGTCAAAATTCTATGTTTTGAAGCCAACTGATATTGTCCTTTTGTCTGTGGTGTTATACCACCTACTTGATACATAGAAAGGTTTATTATTTCCATCTGTTTTCTATATTTGACAACATAAGCAAATATATGTTTGTGTATACATATATATATATATCTTTCCCCTTCTTGCACAAAAGATAGCCTACGAGAAATGCTGCTAACTACCTTGCTTTTTTCTCTTGACAGTATCTGCTGGATATCACTCACTGACAGTATAAAGCCATTTTTTTCTTTTATTTTTACAGTTGCCTATAACTGCATTGTGTATGTTGGTGTAGTTTATGAGTATTTGGGTTGTTTCCAAGCTTTTGCTATTATAAATAACACTACAGTGAGTAGTCTCATGCATATATCATTTAGTATTTTTGCAGTGTTCTTTGGGGTAGGTCCCTGGGAGAGAGACTGCTGAGTCAGAGAGAGGGACGTATGTCGTATTGTCAACCTTTGCCTTGTCCGCCTTGCACTTGGCATTCACAGCAGCCACATGTGAGGGTACTGTTTTCCCAAAGCCTTGCAACGGAAATCGTGAATTTTCGCCAACGTCAAGGGTGAGAAATGGGATTGCGGCATGGTTTTAGAATTTCTGTTGTTTATCTCATCATGGTAGACAACTGTCTCTTTTCTGGTGGCGGTGGTTACAGGCAGATCAGCATCCATGCTCACAGTCACAGGGATGTCTGTAGTGATGTCCAATGGTCTCCAGCAGACCTGGGGCCCTCTCTGGACCAAGTCTGCTGTATATGTTCATGTGGTTCCAGACTATGTAGCTCTGAGCTCGAGCCTCTGGCTTTTGTGGCAAAGTTGTGAGCTCCCGAGTGTCTTTTTGTGATAGCCTTGCTCACCTTCATCACCGGGCTGGTTTTTCTGGCTTGGGGTCTCTAAAAGCCTTGAAGTTACCGTGCTGAGAGTGAAGGTTGGCAGGGCCAGTGGGGGCAGACTCTGAGTCTGTTTGCCTCCTCAATGGTGCAGCGGGTAGGGAACCCAAGCGGGGCAAGGGACACATGGAGGAAGATGGCCTTGGGAAGAGTAGTGACTCCGCTGGGACCCAGCTGTGGGCCACATGAGCTACTAGAACTGGGTGAATCATATTAGCAGCTCTTTGGTGGGGAAGAAGCCCTGGGATGGGGAAGCCACGTTGGGTGGTGTGCAAGGCAAGGACCATGAGCCTCTGTCCTCCAGAAACCACACAGACATACGCCGCATGTCTGCACTACGGGTCAAGGAAAACCTCATTTCAGACCAAATCAAAGACATGTGCTCTCAGCTCGGGGAGACACCGGTTATCTCGAACAGCTGAGGAGCCCGGATTCGCAGCTCATCCATCCAGCCACATGTCTGGCTCATTCATTCACTCAAACTGTATTTACTGAACACTGGCTATGTTGCAGATATTATGTTAAATGCTGGGGATATGCTATTGAACGAGATGCAGTTCCTGACTTCGGACTGTCATAGGAAAACAGGTAACAGGCAGTTAAGATTGCGCACGACGTATGCAACGGTGGGGATAAAACGAGTGGAGGTATGGGAGTGCAGGCGATGATCACAGTTCACATCTGGGGTGTATGTACTATGTGCCAGGCCCTTTATATGTGTTAATTTAATTTTTAAATCAACCTTAAGAGGCAGCTACAGTTTTTAACCCTTGTTTTACAGATGATGACATTGGGGCACAGAGACTTAAGCAGTTTGCTCAAGGAAACACAGCTGGACCATGGCAGACCCTGAACGTAGCTCTCCATTTTGATAAGTGGGATTGGATTATCTCTGTCATCACAGTTGCCCCTCCCCCGCTCTAAGAGACCATGTTATAAAAATGACCCTTACCGGGGAACCTCTCAACCCTGTCTGGTGTGACCTGCTTGGGGACAGCTCGGCACCTTCCAGGGAGAGCCCATTATTAGATGTCAGGGTTGTTCCCAGTGGCATACTTTGGTTATAGAAGGATAGGACATAGAAGAATATTTAATGGAACAGGGAGATACTCTCTATTAAGACCTGAAAAAATGAGCAATGAAAACAGAATGCATGGTATATAGTGTAAGCCTAGTTTTTTTTTTTTTTTAATTGCTTTTCTATATACACAGAGAGAGTGTGTTACTAGAAGTTGTTCCCAGGCGATGGCCCTTTAGGTGTTCTTAATTTCATTCTATTTGCTTGCCTGAATTTTCTCAATAGTCCACGAGAAGCATGTGGCGTGTCCACCACCGACTTGGAACACGGTTAGGACCACCCTCCTAGACTTCTCGCTGCAAATTCTGGTGACTCTGGCATTTTCCTAGGAATGAGCATTTTTCCCCCCCCAAGGGCTCTGGCGCCTTTCCAGGCGAGGCCCTGAGAAAGTCCAGCTGCTCTCGCACGCCGCCCATCAGAACCTGCCAGTGCGTAATCCGACCCCCTGTGCTCACACATGTTCCAGGTTGCACCATCTTTGAAAACTGCAAGACCTGCCGGAACGGCTCATGGGGCGGCACGCTGGATGACTTCTACGTGAAGGGGATCTACTGTGCCGAGTGCCGTGCGGGCTGGTACGGAGGAGACTGCATGCGTGAGTAGACCCCGAGGCAGCGCCCCCCACACCGCCACCGCCATCCCGCCCTGGTGCAGGCTGCTTTCAAGGCTCAGCTTGCAACAGACTGAGGTTTAGCTGGTTGCAATCTGAGTTCTGAAAAGCTGTGGCCAGAGGGCTTTCTAGGTAAGACTATAAAAAACAAAGATGTGTTTCCATCTGCTGGGTGTGGATTGCGGACATCTGTTCGGAATTGGCGGCAGGAGGTTTATGTCTGCTCTTAAATCTTCTCCTTTCTCCTAAATGCAGCCAAGACATTCGGCACACAGCAGGCCTCGTGTCCATTCCAGAAGCAGCTCTGTGTTAGCAGTGGTCAGCAAGCAGTGAATAAGGTTTCAAATATGCTAAGTCCTGTGGTGTGTTTTCAATATGCTTTTCTCTTGGTGAATTTCTGGACTCCTGAGTTCAATTCCCGGAACCCACATCAAATTGTCAGCGTGCCACTTATCCCAGGAAAGGGATTCTTTCTGGGTTCGACTTCGTCTCTAAGAATTACTTAATCTTTATTAGGGTTCCCCACTGAGTTTCAATAATCCTTTGAAAATGGAGTGGAAATCTAACCTCTCAGGTTTCAAACTCCCCTCCGCAGTGCTGGGCAGGTGACTATCCCTTTGAGAGTCTAGGGCTGGAGCAACAATGTACAAACTGTTGTTTTGTTAAAGCCTATGTTACATGCTCCCTATTTGAATCAAAGCAGCCGGGGTGAGCTGACAGCCTGAACAATTTTCCTCTTATGCATGATATTCCCAGTTGGTGGAGATAGAGGATGGAATGCTACTGGTATTCTTTGCCTGATCCAACCTGCAGCAAAATACCATGAGCATCGAGTGTCTCAGGCGAAGGTTGAGCTGTGTGGTCGGCAACCAAGGACCTGAGCTCTACCTGGAGGAGAAGGGGCATAAAGGTTATTTTCGGATGAACCGGGGAGCCACATTATCCAGAGTACAGATAATTTTCGGAAGTGCTGGTCTGGGTGGCAGGCCTAAAACTTCCATATCATTTTCAGTGGGTTCTGGGAAACTTAATTTAATAGTTGGTAGGTGATCTTATACATAGGTTAGCTTCCGCATGTAACCCTGGTCTTCCTTTGGCAGCTGTTCTCGGAAGGTGGCCTAACATAACGATCTAGAGTCCAGAATGATGCAGACCTGGTTTACTGATTTTGCCAGTCACTAGCGTTGTGGCCTTGGCCAAGTCATTTAACCTTGCTCAGCTTCGTTTCCTTTTCTTGACAGTGGGTGTAATGCTACCTCCTAGGGTTGTTTCAAGAATTTGGTGACATAATTCATAGGAAGTGCTTAATGCTTTGTCTGACACATCATAAAGCCTCAACAAATGCAGTAAATATGTCATTATTGTTCTGTATGCTCCTTAATTGCCAAGCTGGTGGGTGGTCCAGAAATAAAACTACTTTCAATGGAAGTTTAAGAAAGACATAATTAGAGATACAATGCGCGGTTTTAGATTTCACACTGACCTTTGCGGTATCGGAGAACTTTGGGGTTTTCTCCCTTTTGGATGTGAGAAGTCGCTCTTTTCTTGTATGAGTAAATGGGGGGGGGGTATGTGATGGGAGGAGCCATCTGCTCACTTCAGCTCAACCATGACCTTAGAGGAAGGGCGAGTCGGTAAAGAGCTGAGATGTTATTCTAAGTACACTGGGAAGCCAAGGAAACCTGTGGACTAGGGTATGGCCGAGGGCTCTGAGAACATAGGTAAGAAACAGCTAATCCCAGGGAGTCAGGGACAGGAGAGGATTCAGAAGGGGCTGATGGTGGAGCTATGCCTTTGCTCATCAGTGGGTAAGACAGGAAGATGCCGAAGTCTGTGTGATTCGAGACCCCTTGTTCTTAACCACAATAGCATCCTGCCTCCACTGGCGGGGGCCCTCCCACAGCTCTGTTTTCATCGAAAAGTGGGAAGCAAAATCTTCGCTGAGGGTGAAGCGGATATATGGCTGCAGCTTGAGAGTATCACAGGTTTGGGACAGCCACAGGAGGACTCGGGAGAGGCACCGGCTCATGATAAATTAAAGCTTGTCCAAGCAAGACTGAGGACCCCCCCCCCCCCCCCCGTGGAGGCTGGATTTCCGCAGAGGTAATGCCGTCCCGACAAAGCTTTCTAGCAGCACGGGAGCAGAGGTGAACAAAACCAGTCATGCAGTGCCTCCGGGAGTTGGCTGAAACGTGGTTGTCCCGATTGGGACAGACATGAAACCAGAAAGAGCCTGGAGAAGGGATAGGATGAGTGGTGTCAGTGGGTTGGAAAAGCAGGCACAGTGGTAATAAAGGAGTCGAACACGGAGGCAGGAGGGGTGTTGAGGTCATAGAACAGAATTTCCAAGTGGAAGCTTTTGGGAGTAGTGGTGATAATGTGTTCATTTATATTAGTCGCTTTTCTTCCGTGTAACAAACCCATCTCAAAAGGACAAATGTTTATTTTCCTTTTTTACGGGTCCATGGCTTGGCTGGGGTCCAGCCGATTTCTGCTGGGTGGGCCTGGGTTACACTCCAGCTTCTGGGCTCAGCCCAAAAGAGCAGCAGCTACTTGGGACATGTTCTTCTCAGGGTGGGTTGCCAAAACTCTAGGGACCAAGCCAAACACACAGGTACATTCAGGGCCTCTACTTGCATCATACCCATGAACTTTCCAGAAAGAAGTCACATGGCCAAGCCCCAGATCAGTCAGGTAGGGAAGTAGACACCATCCCAAGGAAGAGGGGTACAAATATTTTCTAAACAGTACTCCAGTTGCTCTGTATAAATAAATGAGTTTGTTTAGGGGACATGGCAGAGAAGGAGAAGGAGATTTGCCTATAGAAGACTGCTAAAGCAAGCAGTAACAAGACGGAGGATAGCAGGAGCCTGTCCCAATAACACCCATTGGTTGAGTCTTGGGTTTGGCCTCCGTGTAAAAGTTGGCTGCATATGGAGTCTGACTGGTTGGATAGTGATGGTGTCCCTATGTAAATTCAGGGCTTTCTTGAGGCTAGCAAAACTGGCTCAGGCAACTAGGAAAGAGGACAGAGAGCATGATTCCTTTTTCTATCCATCCATTCAAAGCACATTGCCTGAACGGATGCTCCTAGGTGCTGGGTGTACAGTGAAGGGCAAGGCGGACATGGTTCCTGCTGCTCTGGAGCTTGTGATTTAGAGAGGAGAGACCAAAAAATAAAAAATAAATAAAAATAAATAAGAACTGGAATGTGGTCAGTGCTATGAGACAAACGGGATAATGGTCAGATTCCTGTCTCATTCTGCAACGGTTCCAGTACGCTTGTTAAATTTCATTATGCTTGTTCTGAAAGCCTCTTTGCACACACTGGGTGTTATTTGATCCCAGCCATAAGCATTTATGATGCCTTTCTTATGGGCTGGCCACCAGAGAGAACCGTGAGCCCTCACCGAGTTCACAGTCCTTTATGGAAACAGGGCTTGACCGTTCGAAGACATCAATATGATGGTATTAGATTCTTATCACCAGCACCTCATATTGGCATTAAATAAATGTGATGGGAATTCAAAGGAGGAAGTAATTCATTTCAACCAATTGCTGAATGCCTGCCTGGGGCTGGGCATGTACTGCCGGCTTCTACTAGGAGGGAGCTGAACCTGGGGAGGCTTGTTGCTGGCTGGCGCAGTGCAAGCATTTACCCAGTAGATGGCACCCAAGTAATCCTTTCAGGCTCTTTAATCCTGAAGGACAGCTTCCTGCTGAGCAGCCTCTACAGCCTCTGTAGAGCCCTGGCATCTTTTCTGAAGTGCCATATAGACCCTGGGAAGAAGTGACAAGCAAACACCAGAAAGGATCAGACTATTTTTTTTTTTAAGATTTTATTTATTTATTTATTTGACAGAGAGAGATCACAAGTAGGCAGAGAGGCAGGCAGAGAGAGAGGGGGAAGCAGGCTCCCCGCTGAGCAGGGAGCCCGATGTGGTGCTCAATCCCAAGACTCTGAGATCATGACCTGAGCTGAAGGCAGAGGCTTTAACCCACTGAGCCACCCAGGCACCCCAGGATCAGACTATTTTATATTTAATTATAGAACATGTAGTACTGAGCCAGTGTTAGAGCACCTTTATCTGCTTGCTGTCCTTGATAATCTTTGTGATAATTAGCATTAGCCTAACTTATGACAGTCTTAGAACCCATTTATGTGAGAGGGTCACTTATAACTGTTGACAGGTCCTATTAACAAAGAGAAGAGGAGAAGGGCCCGAGGTCCCTGAGCCCAGGAGAGGACTTTACTCATGTCCTCTTGCCCAGGAAAGATTGGTTTAGTAAACTCAGAATATTCTGGCTACAGAAAGGAGCTGATTCTTTCTTCCTTCCCCCAACTTTTTATTTTGACAAATTTTATATTTACAAAGAGTTGAAAAAGTAGCACATTCATATACCCTTCACCTGGATCCACCAATAATCACTTTCTCACATCTGACTTTTTCTTTCTTTTATGGCGTTATGAACTCATGAATTTACATTTTTTCCCACATTTTGTAATGTGATCATCATTTTTCTTTTTGATGCTCGAATGGTCCCAGAATTGGCCAGTGAAGATCCTTCAAGCCAGCTCCACAGCGTTGTTCTTTAGGCAATTGCTTGCTTTCCCTCTGCTCGCCTCTCCCCACAGATGTTTCAAGTTCACGTTGATGGTTTATGTCTGGGTCATAGAACCTGCCATTTCACTATGAATCCTGGTTCCTTTTATGCAGAATGGTATTTAAGAAGTGGGATCTAGACGCTGGTTATGAAAGGCACTGATATTTAAAGTCATAATCAAGGCTTCTTCCCAAAGCTTCATAAATGGAAAATTAACGTCTTAAGGGGAACCAGTCCATTGAGCTTCAGAGTGGAGCTTATTCAGTGTGGGCCTCGGGCCGAGTGTTTCAGCCTCTGAATGAGACGAGCAACGAGAGGGCCTAAGAGCTACCCAGGACAACTCACTTTTAGCTCACACTGCAGTGACCCAGAGTTTCAGGATATGGAGAATTTAAGGGACGGAAGGTTAGCCTGTTAACCCAGATGACAGAATATTTATGAGGAAAGATTATAGACCCTTAATGCATTTTATGTTCTTAGCCATAGTTTGGATAGAGCAGAGGGGCTGGCCATGAGGCATCCCTAAAGATGTGGGGCTAGAATATCAGAGAGGGAGATGATTTGTGTAGGCTGGTCCTTGAGCCATAATGGGGAATGATCAAGAGCAAATTTTAAAGAGAGCGAGTGAGTGAAAAGTCCACAAAGCTGTGTATTACTGATATATGGAGCTGCCTTCCTACGGAACCATAGAATCATTGGGGAGGAGTCACTGAAAACTGATTTATCTTGTCCTGGACTTATGTATCCTCACACTTCCAGGAAAGGAACAAGGCCCGTTTGGATCCAAATTGGGAACTGTACTATGTGGTGGTTAACCATGGGGTTTGGAACCAGTAGGATCTGGATTTGACTCCCTTACTCCCTCTGTAACGGTGAGCAAAGTTACTCAATCTTTGTAAATCTCGGTTTCCTCATTTACAAAATGGGATAATAATGGTGGTCCTCTGTGGACGTTTGTGAGGTCTCAATGAAGTACTGTCTGTAAATCCCTTAATATGGAGCCTGGTTCATAGTAAATGCTCACTAAATGGTGGCTGCTGTTCTTATTACTACTAACCCAGAGCCATGAAGTGAGCTCTTCTTTTTCTTGTCGGAGAAAAAAACCACTGCAGGGCCAGAGAGGGAAAATAACAAAGTAGAATTCCCTAGGGACAAGACAATATATGTTTGCCATGGGGAGGTAATCTTCCCAGAACAAGGATTATATGGTAAATAACACTTTACATTTAATATAAAATTATATGAAGATTATGTATATTATGTATATCTACATACTATATATATAATATTTGTTTTATATATATATATATATATATATATATATATATATATATATGAAACATATAGCTGACGCTCTGACTGCAGGGAATTCATGTCTTAGCCTTTATAGAAGATTTTATGTTGTCAAAGATCTCAATCATTGCTCAGTTTCTGGCTAAGGCGTGGGAGAACAGGAAAAAGACCTTCCTTGCTGCTCAAACAGCAAGAAATCACTTGGTAAACCAAAGAAAATTCAGTCTTCTTTAAACCAGCAAGTATCTGTGAACACGAGGTCTAGAAAAATCTAAACTCCAGAGGAGTACACAGGGTCTCCTTGTGTAAGCAGGTGACCCTGGATGCTTCACAGCGGTGGGGCCAGCTGTGAAGCTGAGGGCAGGGCAGGTGAAGGGCGGGATCAGCCAGGAAGGAGGCGGGGCCAGCCAGAGAAAGAGGAGGGGTCAGTCAGACCTGCGATGAACCTGTGGGTGGTTGGCTGAACTTCCATCTAAAGGAGACCCCAGAGTAAAGACAGTCCTCTCTGCCAAGTATTCTCTTCAGTGAAGTCGTGCTGAGCAAGCAGAGACAAGGGTAAAGCAGATCTTGGGATGATGTCATTTTGCAGGTTCAAAAACTTGGTGATTTCAAAGCCTCCAATACTCACAATTTCCCAGTCTTACCATTATGGAGGTGTAGGAAGTGGGGTGTGGATTGCGGAGAATGTTGAAACTCAAAGATGGATTTTGTTGGGTTTCTGGTGCTTGAATTTCGAGACCCCTCTAGAAGAATCAGCTTTGGTCTAATTTCATACTAGCTTAATTTCTGATTGGATCTAAAATGATCATCATCCCTGCCAAATACGGGAAATGATATTACCAATCAAAAGAAAAAAATACATTTTCTGTTGTGAAGAAGTAGAGAATATAACCTTCAGTCAAGAGAAAAAGAATCAGTCAAAAAAGAGACCATGCATGATCAAATATTGGAATTCTTCTACAAGGAATTAAAAAAAAATAGGGACACCTAGCTGGCTCAGTTGGTAAAGCATATGTCTCTTGATCTTCGGATCATGAGTTTGAGCCCCACAGAGCTTACCTTAAAAAATAAAATAAAAAATAAAATAACTTTAAAATAAATATACTATATGTTCTATAGGAAAAGGTAGAGAGGAAGATAGATGAGACATTTCAGGGTAGATTTGGGAAGTGTTAAAAAGAACCAAATGGAAATTCCAGAACTGAAAACTATGCAATCTGAAATCATAAAATATTCATTGGAGAAGATTCACAGCCTACTAGTTACAATGGAAGAAAGGATCAAGGGCCTTAAACACAGATTTAATAGAATCAACCAAACTGAAGCTCAGAAAAAAAGGACTGAAATCCTTTCTTTATGCAGAAATCAGAATTTTCTGTGCTACCCCAACCCAGATCCTCTCTTTTGAGTTGGATTAGCTCCATTATCTCTCTGCTATTTTTTGTGAAGATTCCGATGACAGCTGAGTGGACAGACCACTTGAGGCAAAGAGGATGGGGCTTGAAGAATGGTTTGTTTGATTGGGCAGGGATATAGGTGATTTTATCTGGCATAGTCATTCCGTTAACAATTATCTAAACACCTGCTCTGTCCCATAAAGGTCCGAACAAGACAGATAGGGTCCCTGCTCTCACATCATGGGGGAGGCAAACAATGAACTAAACCATCACTGTGAAGTACCCAGTTAATTGGGATTATAAGCCATATCATAGGGTGAGCCATGGAATTATTCATGGACATCGGACTGTCACAGGTTAAGACCTGAGCCCCTGATAAAAGCCATCTCTTAGCGCTTACTATGAAACAGGCATTCTAAGTGCCTTCATGTATTAAGTCATTGATCCTCATCAGAATCGTTTTATAGGTGAGGACACTGAGGCACAGAAGGGTTAAGTAACTTCCCTGTTGTCATACAGCTTGTACGTAGCAGAGGAAGTCAGATGGCACTTCAGAAGCCGGGCCCCAGAGCCCCGTCTCTCATCCTCTGTCTTAAATTGTGTCTCCATGTGGGAGGCACTTGAGGTCCTCACTTGAGTCCCTGCATGGTGGAATGAACCAAGTCACGTGGAAGGTGTAAGCTCCCTTCCAGCTCCCGGCCTGGGACGTGGGTCATCCCCGTGTCCTCATCCAGGCCTTTGTTTTGCCATCCATGTGCAGGCTCCTGTTTAGGGATGTAGCCAGGGCTGTGAAGAGACTCCTAGGAGCCCTGGAGCCCTGGTCAGGACGTGGGATGTCCCCCGTGAGTCTTGTGCCAAAATAGTGCCTCAGATCCAGACAAGACTCAAGAGAAATAACACTATTAGTTTACATGTAGTGCCACTTATTGAGCATTTTATGTATCTGGTACTGTGCTAATGGCATTACATAAATATCTATCTCATTTAATCCTTACAAAAATAAGAAAACAACAACATGGTAGAAGGTACTAGTATTATTCTCTATTCTCATTTCCAACCAGGAAGCCTGGGTCTAGAGAATCTGGAGAACTTGCCTGGGGTCACACAGCTAGTAAAAGACTGACCAGCAGTGCTGACCCAGCCTGGCTTCAGGAAATGCCCCTTAATCATTGTGAGTCCTGCCTCTGAGTCATCTCTGAAGGAGGAAGGGAAATGCAGATGTCTCTCTGTGTCTGAATGCTTGCTTTCTTTCTCCTTCTCCCCACTGACACCCCCAAGACGAAAGATTAAAACCAAACCAAACCCCAACCATGTCTCCAAAGTGCACTGTGTCTCTTGCTTCTCCCTCCCCACCCCCACGCTGGAGAGACCGAGACTTTTGTCTGAATGCCTGGGTGTTCATTTTTGTTGGGAACCTTCCAGCTCTCTTGCCAGTTTAGAAATTAATGGAGATTTCCCTTCAGTTCTGCAGATGCAGGGTCTGTCTAGCTGTCTTTTCTGTGTTGGCTCATAACACGAGAGAAGGGTTGGGGGGTGGTGGGGCTGGAGAGGAGTCCAGGATCTGAGAGCCCAGGGGAGAGTCTGGCCTTGCTGGCAACCCCCCCCCCCCCACACACATATACACACACACCCCACTTCCCCTGCAGCAAGACATGGTCAGGGAATCTGAGCACGTTTCTGGGCCCATTGCCTGCTCTGGTCTTTCAGACTTGGGATCACCTGCTTGGTTGGCCACCAGTACTTCCTTGGCGGGGACACTCAGCTGTGTTCACTGTTCTGCCCTAGACAGAGAGGTGCACTTAGTCTGCCCTGCACCCCGACCCGCCAACTCCCCGAGAAGAGGCGAGAGTGGACAGGGAGCTGAAGGAGCCCCTTGATGTGGGAAGGGAGTAGGGCTCCTTCCTTTTCTTCCCGGTGCCTCACACCCTTCCCCCAAGCACATTTCTGGGAAGTGGCCTCTTTGTGTCCGGTTGGTTGGAACTTGTCCACCATCTTGGGGCCAGTTCCTCCCTTCCCCCTGGAGTGAGAAGGAAAACATCATGAAAAACGGAGCTGTGGCTGACTACTTCTGAAGGACAGGCCAGGACCTGCAGGAACAATGGTCTAGCCTCTCACATGGCCGGGAGCCAGTGCCTGGATAGGAATGGTGGCCGTCACCTCTCCAGAAGCTGCATGAGATCCTGGGTCTGGCTAAAGCCCGATGCTCCTGCCAGAAAGACCTGACAGGGGTGGGCAGAAGCTCCCCCCCGGACACGAGGAGAGGCCCAGCTTCCCCTGTCTGAAACCAGTTTCCATTTGCTGGGAAGCGGACTGACAGCATTTCCTGCTGGTTCTAACTTGGGGTCTCTGCAGGAGGTTGGCAGTGGGAGCTGGGATTTAACACCTTGCAGGCTGGGAAGCTGCCAGTCCCCAAAGGGTGGAGGCTGAGCAGGAAGATTTCTTTTTTTGTCTCTCACACCCAAAGATCACTTCCGTAGCCAGCAGATGGGCGGATGGGGGCGATGGCGTGTGAGGTATGCAGGAAGAAGGAACGTGCACTTCAGAAACTGGGACCGGGAGTGGGGCACAGGGGGAGAGACAATGTATTTTTCCGGTGGGGTGGAAGAATCCTGCTGCTTCAAAGTGCTATGGGACGGGGCTGGGTCAGGAAGCCCCCAAGACAGCTGAGTGTACCAGCCATGACCCAGCATTGGTACTAGAAAGATCCAGGTTCAAATCCCTGCTCTGCCACCAACCACCAAGAGTTTAACATTTACTAATGTCTCTTCTGAGAGCTTTCCACCCGTGATCTGATTCAAGCCTCACAAAATCATATGAAGTAGGTGCCAGCTTTATTCCCATTTGACTCGGGTTTCCTGTGGTTCCCAGAGAGGAAGTAACTTGCCTAAAGCGACGCAGCCAGTGAAGATAAAGCTGAGTCTCAAACCACCGGCTGTGGGGCTCTGCAGTCTCTGTTCTCACCCAGCGCTTTACAGCTGAAACAGTCACTTACAGTCTCTCGACCTTCCAGCCACTTCCTTCCACTTGAGGAAGTCACTAACTTCTTACATCCTTAGTGTTGCATGTCTGGGAAATGGGGGAGATGAACATTGTTCTCCTAGGTTTCTTATGAGCATTAAATGAGAGGATGTTGGTAAATCTTTCAGCCAGTGCCTGGCCTGTGATAACACTGTCATTCATTCGATAGCTCTTTATTGAGCACATGCTACAAGCCAGGGTCCATTCTAGGTGCACAATCTAGAAGAGGTCCCAGCTCCACTACTGAGAGTAAGCAAATGAGCTAGATAATTTCAGTTAGTCATATGTGTTACGGAGAAAAAGAAAAATAGAGTAAGGACAGCTACTGTAGAGACATGAAGGTCCACTGTAGCTGGGTGGTCAAGGGAGGCCTCTTTGAAGAAGGTGTAGTTGAACTTAATTCCCAAAGAAAGGACATGTGGAAGAAGACAAACCTTCCAGGCCAAGGGAATCGCAAGGACAAGGCCCAGAGTTGGGAACAGAAGGGAGGCCAGTTTAGCTGGGCAGAGGCCAGGCCATGAGCGTCATAGGAAGGTATTTGCATAGTGGGAAGCCTTTGGAGGGTTGAATCGAGAGAGTAATGCTTTCTCGTTTGTTTATTTAAGAGGTGTCTTTGGCTTCTGTGTGGAGAATCAAATACTGGGGACATGGATTGCAGAAAGAGATGGTGGAGGCCAGGCGAGACAAGCAGTCCCAGGGGATAGTGGTAGACGGTGCTTCCCATTGGCGGACCAGGACGGCTCCCAATAAAAATCCGAATGAAGACAGGACTTGTACAACCAACCCAGCAGTAATTTCCACAAAAGTAACAAGCATCAGATCTCAAAGATTGCCAAAAGAGGAGTTTGAGCTCTTTTCCTAACATTGTATGAAGATCACCACTGTCATCCTGCTATAGAGCAGTGGCCCCTGATGTTAGTATTTTTCTTTTAAACAATGAGAATTTATATTTTTTGGGGGGGGGGGTTATGGACTCTCACTGCATAGCTTAACTTTATGAGGTCAAACTGGATTTCGGTACAGAGCAGGGTTAGGCAAACTTTTTCCGTGAATGGCCAGAACCATTCAACTGTGCCACTCTCCATAGCTGTAGACCAACCATAGACAAGGCATTAAAAATGGGTATGGTTCTGTGCCAATAAAACTTTATGTACAAAAATAGGCAGTGAGCCACATTCAGCCCATGGATTATAGTTTGATGTTTCTGGTAAGAGATATCATCTATTTATATGGCCCAGATAATTTTTTTTTCTATAAAACCAATTTGAGACATTTCCCCCAAATTCTTCTGTAAAACTAGGGTGCATATCACGCACCTGTGCTTAACACTGGAGAATATGATGTAAGTTAATGATGACTCAGCAGCCCAGGGATTTCTTGATGATTCTTTGGAGGTAACTCAGGGAAACCAAGGTGATAGTGAGGGTAGAGGGCTTTGGACCCCCACAGCTCAAGCAGGAGAACTCCTTGGATGCATTTTTTTTTTTTTTAATTGGCAGCTTTCAAAAGAATGTGAGCTAGAAAGCAAGCAAACAAACAAATAAAACCAGTAATCCAATTCAAATGGTTGAAGATCACGTTTCTCTTCTGGTCTCATGAGTTAGGGACACATTATTTACATAATTGCCTATAGAACAGACTGACACATACTTTTTCTAACTGGATGGAAAGGATCAGGAAGGAGTTGCTTTGGGGTCATATCTGTGGGGTAGAGGATGTTGAGGGGACACAGGCCAAGGCTCTTACGTAGTTTGAGGCTTCAGACAAAGACCACAGTAGCTACTTTCAAAGCATCTTAGGGCAGAGCCCACAGGTAGGTCTCCAGCACTCTTGGAGAGGCAGGATGGTAGAGTGGCTTGGACTTTACAGTCAGACACAGGTTTGAATCTCTGCTCTCCTGTCTTTATTGGCGAGACAAGCTATTTCTTTAACTCTCTTGTTATGCATTTTCCCAGCTGGAAAACTGGAATAATATTACTTCCTTTTTCAAGCACTTGGGTGGATCAAATGAATTAACCTAGGCAAATTGCCTAATGCATTGCCAGGTGCTTGAGAAAGTAATTTCCTTCTCCACTCTGTTCTCAGGTGTGTGTGGGAGGGAGCTCAAAGGATCTTTGAGATCTTCTACCCTCTCTTTTCTGTTGAATCCAATTTCCATGCCCCAATCTTCTCTTCCCAGGATGTGGCCAGGTTCTGCGAGCCTCAAAGGGTCAGATTTTATTGGAGAGCTACCCCCTAAATGCTCATTGTGAATGGACCATCCATGCCAAGCCTGGGTTCATCATCCAGCTCAGGTAAGGGGCTGCAGTCAGAATTAGGGAGTTTGGGGTTATAAGGAAACACGGTAAGAGGACTGAGCACCCTAGATCCCAGGGACCACAGGTTAACCATCTGTATTTTATTCTTAAAAGCAGGTAATGTTGGGTACCTGGGTGGCACAGTTGGTTAAAGTGTCTGACTCTTGGTTTTGGCTCAGGTCTGAAATTGGGACCGTGAGATTGAGCCCCAAGTTGGGCTCCCCACTTGGCACAGAGTCTGCTTAGTTTCTCTCTCTCCCTTTCTCTGTGTACCTTCCCTACTTGCACTCACTTGCTCTGTCTCTCTCAAATAAATGGATATATCTTAAAAAAAAAAAAAGCTGGAAATGTACACTAGAGCCATTTTTTTTTTCTTTTTTTTTAACCTCTTGGCAATTCCATTGGATGAGGCCTGGTCAAAACCATAGCCAGTTATATGTTTGTCATTCACTGCCCTACCATGGTGGTGGCGTGGGGGGGGGGGGGGGGGGTTGTGGATTTAGGGAATTTTGACCCAAGCATAATACCAACAAAGCAAAAATACTAATAGCTATCTACCCAACCCACAAATCTCTACCAAGTCTTTCTAGTCACCCAGTACTGGCAGAAAGGGAAGAAATAAAAGGCACAGATCTAATCTTCAAGGAATTTATACTTCAGATTGAGGTTTACATTCATCAGCTCCTTTCACTGGTAGTCTCAGGAAACAACCACCACCCCCTAACGAATAAACCCAATTTTCATGTTTGTGTAAGAGATAAGCCATTTCTTCTTATGGAGCTTTGGCGTCCTCACAAATATTTAATTTATGCCATAGTACAAAGAACAGACCCAGTTTCATTATAACACAAGATAAACAACACAAGAGAGGCTTCTTCTATGAGAACTGTTCACTGCTGCCTCCTAGGGCCGGGAACAGCCATGTTTGATGGGGCTATACACGCCCCAGGAGCCTGAGAGATACTTGTGTGAATATATGTTGAAAGAACTTCTCCCTGCCGCCAGTGTATCTCCTCTTTCCTGAAAAATATCTCTCCTTTTCCTCTCCAGGGTAACAGAGTGGCCCATTCCCCTCTGGGATTTCTAGGGACATTGTCCACTTACTTCTTTCCTTTCTACCCAGTAATGAAGTTGGCAGTGATGGAAATCCCTAAAATCCAAGGGCACATGTTTTCAATAAGTATTTTCTGGATGGATCAATGGAGTTTTCCACATTCCAGCTGGCTCCTCCAATGGCTCTCTGTCCTCCAGGAGGGGCAGCGCATGGCACTCTGCCTTGGAACAGGTCCCCTTCTCAATTCCCCTCACCAGAGCTGGCCCTCAGTGGTTGACCACCCCATTTCTTGAGGATCTGGAGTTGGGAGTGAGGCTCAGTAATTGAACTTTTCTAGAACGAGGTTGGCATAAGGAACACCCGAGGGGTCACACCGTTGTGTTAAGAGGCTTCAGGTGGGCTCTGCCAAGGATGATAAGAGCAGGTGTTAAATGCCACATATTAGTTTAGCACCTTAGGAACCAGGCCGCTGGTCCCTTTAGGGGGTCTCTGAGGAGCCCCTCCAAGATCCAAGGTGCAAAGGAAATCTCTCCCAAACAAAAATCCAAACTGGTGGTGGGATTGGACAAGCACGTCACATGCCTAGGAGAGGCCCCTAGGGAGGCTTGGCAATATACAGATTTCTTCTCCTTCATCAAACCTGGACCTTTTGGCCAATGGTAATAATAATAATAACAGAAACACATGCACATTTACAATGGTCAGAGCAAAAGCTGAGAGGTTCTTCCTGGTGCCCCCCACTTCTATCTTTCTATCTATCACAAAATCTATCTTCTTACATGTAAAATCATCTCACATCCATCTACTTTGGACTCTGATGCCGCTATCCTCCTTTTACCACCATCCTCTCTCACCTTGATTCTCTCATATCTTCCTGACTGGCTTCCATGCTTCCATACTTGCCAGCTCTGCTGTCTTCTCCTTGACAAGAATGATCCTATAAAATCCTAAATCCAATCATGATTCTGTTGTCGAAAACCCCCTACTCATTCCTATCAGGCTTGGAATAAAATCTAAAGCCCTCCCCATGCAGGATCTGGCTCCTGCTTGCCTTGCTGACCTCAGTTCATACCACTCTCCCCTTTACCCTCTATTTTGCAGCATTCCTGACCTTCTTTCAGGTCCTCAAATATGTCAAACTCATTACTGCCTCAGGGACTTTGCACTTACAAAGTCCCCTGCCTGGACCTCTCTTCCTCATGACTTTCATATGGCTGGGTCTATTTCATCATGTAAGTGTCTGCCCAGATATCAAGTTCACAGAGAGGTATTGCCTTGACTACATTGTATGAAAAGCTTACCCTCCCTAGTCACATTTTATGCTCTTACCTGGCTCCTTTTCTTCACAGCACTTACTACTCTATGAAATTACCTTGTTTTCCGGTTTCCTTGCTTATTGTTCGTCCCGCAGATCAGAACTACTCTCTGTTGGGGCTGGCACTAGTTGGGTGGGTCTCCTTGGGTCCCTGCTGTGCTTTCAGCACCTAGAACAGCGCCCACCACAGATGGATATTAAGTACTTGGACAAATGAATGCACAGATACAACTTGCAATATCCCATGGTTTGGTTTCGAACATAAGCTGTGATCTCTGTTGTGTGGTGGCCTTGTCCCTGTGCCTTCCCTTTTCAGACAGACACCAACGTCCAGAGAAAGGGTGGATCTGCCAAGGCCCACCGCAAGCTAGTCATGGCAGCTGGGTGAGAAGTCAGGTCCGTAGATATTAGACTACTTTGCACGAGGCATGATTAATGGGCCACATCGTCCCTTACAAAAGGTTTTGTGATAAAAGTTTTGTAAAATAAATACTAGTTAAAGGGTGTCTTTTTAGGAAGACCTTTAAATGTATTCAAAATATATTGATTGTCACTGTGGTCCAGTGTTCTTTAATCCTGGCACTTGAACTTTTTACCCAAAGTTGTAGAAATAGGTCCTTGTCCCAGCATCTCAGGCAGCGTTCTGAGCTCTTCTGTCTATTCTTAATTCTTCTTCAAAACATGAGGGAGAATATATAGATGTACATTCTGTGACCTTGACACCAAAGCATTCCCTTTGGAATAATCTGAAAAGTGGCTTTTCCTCTCATTGTCTGGGATGTGGCTGCCTCCTATCCTGTCTCTTGGAATTGTATGCTTGGGGTCATCCTCTGTTCTTTGGATCTGATGTATTTAAGTATTTCCAAACCCAAGACCCTCTAAGGCAATTATAGATTTACCCAGATCTCCCCCAGTTCTGAAATTCTGATATAGTGCCACCTTTTTTACTTTTGGGGCAAGAATTATTGTTACCCAGAAGATCACTGCCTTCTCATCCTTCCATCAAACAGAGGAATGTGTAGAGATTTTGTTCTTCTTCTTCTTCTTTTTTTTTTTTTTAAAGATTTTATTTATTTATTTGACAGAGAGAGATCACAAGTAGGCAGAGAGCCAGGCAGAGAGAGAGGGGGAAGCAGGCTCCCTGCTGAGCAGAGAGCCCAATGTGGGACTCAATCCCAGGATCCCGGGATCATGATCCGAGCCAAAGGCAGAGGCCCAACCCACTGAGCCACCCAGGCACCTCTGTCCTTCTTTTGAGTTTTGCAAGACAATATGTCCTTTTTCCATCCTCCAGTTGTAAAATTAGACCACCGTATCCATCCAACCAACTATTCACCAATATTTGGTTGGCATTTCTATATGCCAGACACTGTGTTGGGCAGTGTGCAAACAATGGTGGAAGAAGCCAGCTGTTTTCCCCTACACTCACGAAATTTACAGCCTAGTGGAAGAGATAGGCATGTCTGTGTGTGCCTGAGGACACACACACACACACAGACAAAATCGAGCACATAAAGTAAATTAAAATTTATATACCCATTATGAAGAAAACAGGGGATCTCCTTTAGAAAGTGTTGTCAAGGAAACCTCTTTGAGGAGAGACTATTTCAGGGGAGGCCTGAGGATAGGAAGGAACCAGCCTTGAACCCTGGGAGAAAAGTGACCCTGGAAGAGAGGCCAGCATGTGCAGAGAGAGATGTTCTGGATGGAATAGGGACTCCCTTGGCCCAGACAAGCACACACACACACCAATGTCCCTCTGCTAAAAGGAATTCACCTGACCTCACATTGTCCAGGCCCCTTATTCTGTCCAATGAGGCCAGTGGCACCGCTCCTCTAAGACCTGTTCATCATCTGACCTTGGCTTGCTCAGGGACCACAGGAGGGGCTGGAGCACACCTGTTTCCTGTTGTTCCCTCTCTGCCCACAGGTTCGTCATGCTGAGCTTGGAGTTTGACTACATGTGCCAGTATGACTACGTGGAGGTCCGCGACGGCGACAGCAGCAGCAGCCAGATCATCAAGCGCTTCTGTGGCAATGAGCGGCCAGCGCCCATCCGCAGCACGGACTCCTCACTCCACATCCTCTTCCATTCAGATGGCTCCAAGAATTTTGATGGCTTCCATGCCATCTTTGAGGAGATCACAGGTAGGGGCCATGGAGACAGATGCAGCATTGTAAGGCTGTGCTCCTGGCAGATGTTTCCTTTCTGTGTTCCACGCCTCCTCCCTGCTCAGCCTGATTAAAGCCCTTTGTGCTGAGTTCTTGGAAGCAACCGACATGTTGAAAAGGAAGAAGGAGAGGCAGGTGTATTTTAGAAATGTTCAGCCAGAGGCTTAGCTAGTTACTATGGATGTACACATGCTGGAGCAGAGGGAGGCCAGGCCGTGTGTCCAAGGTCACCAAGAAGTTGGCTCAGCCTCGGGGGCCTTTCATGGTTAAGGGCATTAGCTTTGGAGCTCTGGCAGATGAAGCTGTGTGACCTGGGGTAATTCTTCAACTTCTCCAGGCCTTGGTTTCCCAATTGGTGAGTAAGGCAGAAAGCATAGACCCTGATCCAGTAAGGAGTTTCTGGGAGACGAAGGAGATGAAGAGCTTGGCACAATGTCTGGTATATAGGACACGCTCCGTAGCTGCCCAACCACTGGGGTGTCCTGGACCTCCCCATTATTTGCAAAACAGGCATTAAAAGTGTTTCTCTCGGTGGTAAATGGCACTCACTTTGTGAGTAGCTCTAGGCCTGACTTGAACTCCTGCCCTGTTCATATCAGGAAGTAGGATCGGACCCAAATTAGCAAAATGTGCAGTCCTAGGGAAGGACCCTCAGCTCTCCCTGTTCTGAGATCGGACTGGATCTGGCTTTCCAGACTGAGCTTGGGCTTCAAGTTCTGTTTTTTCTAAAAATACTTGGTTAGCCATTGTAGTGGCATTTTGATCACTATGGCTTCCTACGGAAGGTAGGGTACCAAAGCCTCAGGAA
Organism: Mustela nigripes; assembly: GCF_022355385.1. Lineage (NCBI taxonomy): Eukaryota > Metazoa > Chordata > Mammalia > Carnivora > Mustelidae > Mustela > Mustela nigripes. The sequence goes on from NC_081557.1 coordinate 18,833,678, forward strand.
AGTTGGTGGCAGCCCTGGGATGGTGGGTGTGGTTGGGGTCAGCCTTCTGCAGCCTTGTCCTTTCAGCAGATGCTCCCCCCAACGCTGCCCCACCTGCCCTTCCCTTAGACTGTCTCCCGTGAGCACTCAGCCATTGCTGCTCATCTGTGGGCCCACTGTCTTCCGAGGATGTCCCCTGTGGAGCTGTGCTAGCCTGGGGGTTCTGGTGGCTGTGATGCTGTGGTATGGGGAGTTGGGTCAGCCTGTGGCTGGTCTTTGCCCTTGGGAATACAGGGCCAGCCACAGCTGGGTAAGGGCACACTTGAGGCATGGGGATCCTGGTGGCAGTCAGCAAGGCTGGCTGTCAGGGAAGCCAGGAGAAGCCGCAGTGGCTCACCAGCCTGTGACCCTGGGACTGGGGGAGGGTCAGGAGGGTCTCTTCCTCCTTGGAAGGGGATTCCTCAGCCTCCACTGGAGAACTTTGGGAAATGCTGGTCTGTGTGGTCAAGTAGAAGGTAGCACTTCCGGTTCCTCAGACACCCTGTTCGTGTGCTTATACTTGGGTTTTTACCTCAGGCTAAGGTGAACTCCTCCACACTTGCCAGCCAATCCCAGCCCTCAGGGTGTGTGTCCCATGCGTTTTCCTCTGCTAACCCTTTTCTCTTGTTCCAGTGGGTTTTGATTTTGTCCCAGCTGGAGCATCTTAGAACACTTTTTCCTCTTTCCTGACACTAAATCTATTATGCATCAGGTGATGGTCATTGTGTATTTTTTGTCAGAAAGCTCTAGTTTGGTAAACAGAATGTCCGACTCTGGTGCCTCACACGGGGAGGGGTGGGGGGCGCCCTCTGTACGGGCTTGTGGAACTGGGCCCGGCAGTGTATTTCCATGTCAGGATAAGTGAATGTAGGGTTAGAGTGGGTTAGCACACAGACCTCTGTTTCCCAAAGTGTTCTCTGTAGAAAAATAGTCTTCTGTAAAGACGCAGTCAGATGAGTTTGGGAAAGGTCAGGCATTATGTGCAGTGCACATTAGGACTTGGAACAGTCTGAGAAGTTCTGCAGTAAAGAAATCCGGTTAATTATAATTTAATGCCAGTAGTGCTTCCCCACCATAGTTGAGTCCACAGCCCTTTCTCAGCTGAACACATCAACATTTTGCAGGACTAATGTGTACAGAATGCATGCTAGGAAATTCTCAGGTACGTTTTCAACAGTGTCTTGAAGCTCTTCCAGTTCCTTTCCCTCCTTGCCCAGGATGCTTTCTTGAAAAAAGATGATCGAAAATTCCCCGAGGCTGCCTCCCTCTCTTGGAGTCCTTATGGGAGGGTTCAAGGCGTACCTCTGCCCTAATCACATGGTGTACCTATTTGTGTTGGTGTTAGGCTTTTTGGACTATAGGACCATACTTCTGGGGCCTTCAAAAATATCAAATAACGAGATACGTACCTGTTTCAGGCATTCTTAAACAATGCTAACAGGAATCCAGTAAAAAAAAAAGTATTGTAAGAGGAAGACTGGAATAGGCAAGCAAAAGACTCTGGTCAAGGCTCCGGGCTTGAAGACGTTGACCTCACCGCTCAGTGACCCTGAGGGAAATTGCCTTTTCTCTTACAGCATGTTCCTCTTCTCCCTGTTTCCACGATGGCACTTGCCTCCTTGACAAAACCGGATCTTACAAGTGTGCCTGCCTGGCAGGCTACACCGGGCAGCGCTGTGAAAATCGTGAGTATGCCTCCGGAGTGAGAGTTAGGGTGTTCGTGGGGCTGGTGTGGAGAGGGCTCTGGGAACTTGCGAAGCCTGTTGTTGGTGATTAGGTTGGTCTGTCCAGAGTGGCACATAATGTGGACAATCCCATCGAGGGTTTCTCAGGGTTGGGCAGCCTTTCTGACTCAGGGTGTCTGCAACCACCCAGGTCTTCCCATTGACATTTCCAGACCTCCCCTGCTGCTTATACCCCTCAAAAAGATATGACTTTGATGGCCTCAGATCATATTCAGAGCTCAAAAACATGGACGAAGGGCCAACAGGAGAAAGCCACCATCACAGAGGCTCCTGGGGCTCTCATCTGAACTCCCTGTCCATGGTAAGATCTGAAATTTGGAGGTCTGCCCCAGGGTAGCATTCATAGACTCTGGGATGTTGTTGCGTGGTCTGAAACCATTGGCATAGAGGACCTCAGCACTAACCGGAAGTCATTTCTCAGGGGTCTCTGGTAACCAAGCCTTGGATGTGACACATGTTCTAACAGAGATTTGAGACCTCACACAGATGTCATGAACTACAGCTCTCAGTTCAGAGGGAGATGGGCAGAAGAATGAGAAGGTTGAAAATTTGGGGGCAAGGCAAAAGAGGACAGATAAGAGCCTAGGTAGGGTTTTCCCCCAGCAGATCCTGAGTGATGAGTGTAGGTACAGGTGGTATATTAGGACTCGGTTCCAGAGAAGCTGGCAAGGGAGTGGGGAAGCTGGGCTGGGAAGGGAGGGAAGCCAAGCAAAGGTGTGATTTCAGGCAAAATCCAGCCTCAGTGGAATCTGGCTTGTAAATTACATCTCTGAGTGGGTCCTGGCTTTATAGCAAGGCAGCTGGGCTTTCATAGCCCCCCCTGAGACCAGCCATTGGCCAAGAGCTGCCCTGGGTGCGTAGGAGAACATGCCTGACTTTCTATGCATGTGGGCAGAGTGGTTCCAGTAAATCCTTGAATAACCAAAGAGATCTCAGGTGAAGGCCACTGGAAGCAAAACAGTGTGGACTGGAGGATGGGGAAGGCAAGCGGCATCTGAGGGCAGATCACCAGCAGGGTCTGCTACTATCATAACTATCATACGTAGGTACTTCAGGGTCATCCTGTAAGAGACCCTGGTCTGGTAGCATTCTATACGTCTCGCTTATTTTTCAGTCAATTTCATGAGTTTTCCTTGTAAACAAGGCAGACGGAAGCCATGGTGTCACCAGTGTGTCCCCGGGTGTGTCACTGCATTCTTCCGAAAGCATCCCTTGCTTCAGCTTGGTGCAGCTGACCTGGTGTGGCTATGCGCGGTGCTTAGAAAAAGATTTCTGCTTCATGGTTCCTGCCTTGTTTGAATCTGCGGTGTTGTATGCAAGGCAGAGAAGAGAAATGCTGCTTTCTCTTTGTTTTAAAAATGTGTGTATAGAGCAAATCTGGAATCTTGACAATGGCAAATCCTGGGCTTTACCCTTTAAAATTCAGAGGCAGAAAAAAAGGGGAGAAGGGAGAGGCTTAATTTCTTGATGAACTAACTGATTGCACAATAACTAGAGCTTTGAAAAACAAGGTGAAATTGGAGACAAGTGAAATATTACCAAATAAGCCAAAATGCTTTAAGGAGTTGGGTCAGATCAGGGCAGGGGTAAGGAATGGGGGGTGGTGGTGGCAGGGAGAGAAATTGATCAAAAGTTTGATCAATTTAAAATATTAAGGAGTTGCTTACAAGTCAAACATTGGTGGTGGCGGGGAGAGAAATTGATCAAAAGTTTGATCAATTTAAAATATTAAGGAGTTGCTTACAAGTCAAACTGACTTCTTAGCATTGTTATTCCATCCAGAGAACAAAGGAAAACAAAGCAAACACATGTAATGAAAAAGACTGTAAAATGTGTCATTATGAACTGAATCATAACCTGAGTTATGAACTGTCTCAAATCACTTTTGGTCTCAGAACACCAGCCTAGATGGACAAGAGAATTCCCTCTAGCCACTTTTTAAACTGTCACTCAAAAAACAAAATTCCCTTAGTATTTTGTAGTTGTAACTAGGTGAGGGTATTGGTGGTGGATATCTGATCATTTGCTGGCATTCATGTGGGAGACCAAATGTTTTATTATTTTTTGTAAGATTTAGATTTGTTTTTCCTTTTAGGAAATTCAGAATGAGTTCCAGCTAACTCAATGAGGGAAGAAGCATCACGAAAATTGGCTGTGGCAGTTTACCTTGTAAACTGTAAACCAAAACCTTAGTAGTTTTCTAGAGTAACCTATTAGCTAGAAAAACAAAAGGGGGGGTGATATTTACTTTGTTGTTTTCTTTATGAGTATACCACTGAACTGGAAGAAGATCCCTGGAGGAAATTGCTTCAAAATGAACAAGAAACTCGAGTATTCTGGGATTCTCTAAACTTTGAAAAGCCCAAATTGAACCCGGCATTTGTTTTACAAAATCGCTTTAAAAGCACCAAATCAAATATGAATGAGAATTCCATCTTTTATTGAAGCGGTAGGAGATCTGATGCGGGGAACCGCTTCATAGATGCTGCCTTAACGGTCTGCCCTTCCGAAGTCTTGCGGAAAGGTGGATGGATGTTCCTTTTAGCAGATAAAGGATTTAGCAGATAAAACAGAGAACACAAGTCACTGGTCCCCATCCGCTTCAAAACTCAAGGCTAGAATTTCATAGTTCCCATACTGTTCACTGCTTCCCAGACACGGTTCTCACCAGCTGAACAATTGACAAGCTCTGGGCATGTCAGTGTGTCCCATTATCTAGTCCTCTTAAAGGACTTTTCCTCACCAGGTAAGCTCTGCCTGTCACTCATTTCCAGAGAGAATCGCAATTCTCTGTCTCTTGATGTAAGCTATTCTCACTCTTTTCTTGGTATATATTTAAGAATGTGAGTGGGACTGGAATAGAAATCGATTTTCTGCTTACTTACAGAAGAAAGATAGATGTGTAAAAATAATCAAACAGTCCAGCAGTGTATCAAATTAAAAAACCACATTATTTCCCCTGACCCATCCTGGTTCCCAATGGAATCACTGTTATTGTGGTCCTGTTGGACTTTTTTCTATGATGTGCAAATCCAAGTTGTTGATAAATCAGTATCTTAAATCACTGATTCTCTGTTGGGATTTTAGCTCCTATTCTGGCCTTCAGGGGCCTTTGGCAACATCTAGAAACATTGTTGATTGTCCTCATTGCAGGGAGGGGAGGCTACCTCTGGCATCCAGAGGGTGGAGACCCCCCATGCAGACCCAGACCAGAGAGTGATCTGGCCCAAGTGTCAGCCATGCCCAATTTGAGAAACCAAGTTTCAGACAAAAGTGGATTAAAGTATACAGGCAATTTTTCAACTTGTTGTTTTCGGTCCCCGCCTCATGGACATTTTCCCCAGGCCAGTCCATGTTGGCCTACTTCATTAAAAACAAGTGATTTTCTGAGTATTCCCTTGTAGGGATGTGTATACCATCATATACACTCATCTAATCCCTTAAGATGGACTTGGTCCTATACTTAATTTATTACTCTAAAGAAAGGAGCAATGAGTATCTTAACACTGATTTCTTGATTCATGTGTTAGAGGTATTTTTGTAAAAGAAATTCCTGGATGTTGAACTGTTAGTTCAAAGGGTGAATAGATTTAAACTCTGAAGAAGAACAGCTGAAATGGTCCCCCAAAAGGCTTCACTAGTTTACAAGATGAGCCGTTACAATCACCGGTCCTCAAAATAAGAATCAGAGCTCACATTTGAGAGACGAGGGTCTCTTCTTGTCAAGTTGAGAATGGACTTATTTTCAAAGGAAGGTGAATGGGTCTGAGGGAAGGTCTGGTGCCCGGACTCCCTAGAGTAGTAAAGGAGGAAGAAGAAGCGACCTACACAGGTCTGGTTCACTTGGTCATCAAGAGGCTGACTGTTCCCAGTGCGGTCCATATTGCTGCCACCCCAGATCTCTCCTCTTGGTGTTTCCCAAGGGGGAGCAAACTTCCTCTGCTCTCAGGTGACCTCCTCTGAGAGCAAAAAACAGGGAGTTGGCCCCTCCTCAGCTCTGGGACCAAGCTAGCCTCCTGCCAGCACCCTCGGTGACCCCAACCTCCCTGGGCCACCGTGTAAGGAACCACGGGTTCCCCCCCAAGTTTTTTTTTTCTCCTCCTCTCTGAAGTTTCCTGTTTCTTTGTATAGAACACAAGGACAAAATAAGTTCTTGAGTAAATGGTGGGAATCTTGTTTTGTACCAGTGGAAAGCGAGGGATTCATTGCCCCGCTCTAGTTTCCATGTTGCCTTTGTTCCCCTGGCCCAGTTATCAATGCCTGGGCTTTCCCTTGCATCCTAATGAAGGACGATGAAACGGGCTAAATCTTGGGGCACAAAGCTCACACTGCAGGCTCTGACGCGCCTTGAACAAAACAAATCGGCTTCCACCAATTAAAGAACACTGGGGAATCCGGATTCGTTTGGGGTTTGGAGCGTCAGGTTTCCCACTAGCCTGTCCCAAGGACTGGGAAGAAAGAGCCCCAGATGAGGGGTTCACTTTATACTTTAGCTTCAAAGGGGCAACCGCATTTCTCATCAGAATAAGTGATTAGGAACTTCGGGGTTTTCATGGGAACCGTAACCCTGGCGCAGTGGGAATGTGCCGAGGCCGCCAGTGGGTCAAGATCACCTTTCCTGTTGCAGACGGGAGATGACGGGCTGCGGCGGGATGCGTGCAGATTGTCCTAAGAGCTCTCAGGAGCGGCGTTGTAAACATGAACTGTGACCTGGCTTTCACATCGTTCCAAGGTCTAGTCTCAGCCTTAATTTACGGAAGACAGGAGCCTCTTTGTCCGTAGTGGGATAGTACATCCTGGGGTGAAGAGCTAGGGCTCTCTGGGCAGAGAGACCTGGGTTTGACTCTCAGCCTACATTTACCAGCCAGATGACCTGAGCAGCCCGTTTCCCTCCCGCGGGCCTCAGTTTCCCCACTTATAAAAGTTCAGAAAGATAATACCACATATTTCTCAGAGCGTGTGTGGGGAACGGAATGAAATAATCCTTACCTGTAAGGCGCTGAGTTGAGTCCCGGGAGCCATTATTTTTCTTTTTGGAGTATAGTTGACGCACAATGTTTCATTAGTTTCAGTTCAGGTGTAGGACGTAGTGACTCAGTTTCTCTCTAGGTTATGCTAGGCTCCCTGCCACTGTGTGCCACTCTCTGCCCTCTGTGCCGGTATCACTGGCTGTATTCTGTGCCTTTCATTCCTGTGATTTACCCATTTCCTACCTGGGAGCCTGGGTCTCCCAAGCTCCTTCGCCCTTTAGCCCATCCCCCACCTCCTTCCTTCTGGTCACCACCCCTTTGTTCTCTATGTTTATAGGTCCATTTCTGCCTTTTTTTTTTTTTTTTAAGATTTTATTTATTTGACAGACAGAGATCACAAGCAGGCAGAGAGGCAGGCAGAGAGGGGGAAGCAGGCTCCCTGCTGAGCAGAGAGCCCGATGCGGGGCTCGATCCCAGGACCCTGGGATCATGACCTGAGCCAAAGGCAGAGGCTTTAACCCACTGAGCCACCCAGGTGCCCTTTGTTTTTTGTTAGTCATTTGTCTTGCTTTTCAGATTCCACATCTGAATGAAACTTTGTGGTATTGGTCTTTCTTGGTCGTATTTCACTTCGCATACTATCCTCTTTCGCCTCCCCTATTATGGCCATTGAAAGTTTGGCAGGAAGTAGGGGATTCTCCAGATAAGGGGTTGGGGAACAACACCAGTTTCTACAGACTAGATGATTATGACACACTTTTCTTGGGGTTCCAGGGTTTAGGAAAATTCTCCCCTCAACTTTCTCAGTTTCCTCCGTGAACGCATTTTGCAGGTCATGGCTAGATACGAAGTCTTGCTTATCATGGCACTTGGGTACAGGCAGGAAGGATCTGGTTTTAACAGGCAAGTAGACACTGCCAATGTCATTATCATGAGGAATCGTAGATCCCAGGAGAAGACACCCCCACTGGGCATGATGTTGGGGGAGTCTTTGTAACCAGGGCAGCCCAGAGACGGGGCGTTAAGAAATGATGAGGGAGTAATGCCCGCGAGGGACTGGATTTGGACACTCCGTGGTGGGTTGCCCAAGCATCATGTTATCTGGTCAGCCTCCCTTTTTCTCACGGGGTTTTTCAGAAGTCCCTCATTTAACATGGGATGGGCTATATGTCTGTCTCCTGGTGGTCGTGTAGGAAACTGGTGCTCCAGACTATCGCTGAGATGTTTGATTAGAGGGACATGGCACCAAAGAGAATGAGCAGACGGGCATGGGACAGCATGAGAGGTAGAGAGATAATCCCATAGAAGAGTCCTGGAGAATCCATAGCTGTTATCAAGTACTTGATAGCCCGGAGGCTTCAGAAATTGGAGGAGCCCCAAGAAGACCATGAGCTAATGGACAGCTACCTTCTCATACACTTCCTTACACCTAAGCCTCCCCTCTACTTCCCTCCCTAGCACGGAAATGAATCTCTGACATCCTTTGTGGTGTATTTAGAGGGATGCCATCTCATTTAGGTTAAGATCTGAAAAGCAAGAGCTATTACTGAATATAGCAGAGGCTGCCTTTATACAGTTATCAAGGCATTTGTTTGTTTTATAATTCAGAGGACGCGTTGCCTTGTGGTTTGGGCCATTCCTTGCTGGGTGAGTCTGAGTCTGCCTCGATGGTGTCACATTTTAGCATTAACCCTGATGGGCTCCACGGGCCTCGATCCTCTTAACAAAGCATTGCTATACCCCATTCTGGGATGCTTGGTGCTTGGTATAGGACGGGTGCATTGGACGAGTCAGCAATCCTTTTCATTATGGACACCACCCCAGCAGATAATAAGAGGACCTGGGATGCTGCACTGTGAACTTTCCAGCCTGACTTCTCCACGAGCTCGGGACGGAGCAGCCCTCAGACTGGCAAGGGCCAGACCCACATCGTTTTACTAAGAATTTCCTTCCACGCGCCTGCCCCTGACAGGGCCCTCTTGGCTTTTGCTTTGGCAGCTGAGGTCACTGAGGCAGGACCTAACGCCTGAGGCAGATTTTATTTTGGTTCTAGGTGAAGAGGTAATCCATTAGAGCAAGGGTGGGCTGGCTGCCACCGAGGGAAGAGGCTGGAGGGTGCAGAGAGTGGGAGAACGTGACAGCAAAGCAGAACGAACTTCTGCTGGGGACAAACATCCCTGCCTTCACGGACCGTGAGACGGACACTAGCCCCTTGATCGAAGCTAGAGGGCCCCCCACTTTTCTCTAAAAGCTTCTGCCTCCTGGGGTGTCCACCTCCTTCTGTCACCCTGCTTCAGAAGAGGAAACCTTCCTCTCTACAAAACAGAAGACACGTCCGCTGGCATCCAGGTACTGAAAACGACAGTAGTTTCTACTGTCTCTGTTCCCAGTGTAGGCCAGGCTGTGTGCTTTCTGTGACCTTGTCTCATTTCATCGTTTCAGCGTCCCCGCGGGGTAGGTACTGTGACCCTCGCCACTTGACAGATCCATCTAGCCCAACAGTGTGGAGTGTCTGGTAGGCACAAGGCCCTGGGGAAATAAGGCAGGGCTATGCAGCATATTTTCTTCCTTCTATTTGGCAGAAACATAAAACAACTCCAATATCAGCCTTTCTCAAGGGCTGGGGAGAGGTCCCGTACCACGTGGTTCTTGGCCACACCTTCCTCTAGGAAAGCCTTGGTGGTGGTGATGGTGGCGCTGAGCATGACTAAGAGGGCAAAGTCTCTTGGGACTCAGATGGGCTCAGCAGCCCATTGTCTCCATCCCCAAGGCTAAACAGAACACGATTGCCTCGTTCAAGTGATTTCCATGATTTCCATGCTGCGTAGTTCTTCTATTTTGAAAAGCTGACTATAAACGCTGCAGGGGGACGTTTCCCCCAGTAGTTTAGCATCATTATCCACCTCCCACTCCATCCCCAATAGCTGACTCAGAAACCGGAGATTAGGGGAGGACTGTCACCGCCTGGTGCTCTAGGTCCTCTAGGGGGAGGGTAGCTAAGTTTCTACCCGAATACGTAGGTTACTCACTTACTCCACGAGACGAGGATGTCAGGTTGATTTTGAACCCAAGTAAAATGGCCAGTACTTTCTGAACATTTTTCAAAGTTGACCTGTCTCTTAGACACAGGCAGTGTCTGCTGTCTTAGTAAGTAGGCCATCCAAACACCGGAAAAGTGGTATCCGAAAGACACAGTGTACCAGGGGCCAAGGACAATACTGATTAAGATCAAATAGCTAATTATGAGCCTTAGCCTCCAAACTGCTGCTGGATGAAGAAAGAGCAGTGTGTGCCATCCAAGCTAATTTCGCATGGATACGGTCTCATTCGCACCCACAGGGGGCTGGGTAGCATCGGGGGACAGCGTTCCATTGGCTGGAAAGAGATAAAAAGGGTTTGTGGTGGGGACTCCTGTTGGTGTCTTTATGCCTGGGGAGGGGGGGGGGCTTTGTGGAGGTGAAAGATAATGGGTTTAGCCCAAAGGCACTACACTCAAATATAAGCTGAACAGGAAAAGTGAGGAAGAGAGGGGGCCCATCCAGGGCTTGTCTCTGGGTGTTGCTCTCATGTTCATTCAGGTTTCTAGAATGAACAAAGCCCAGTCAGAAAGTTAATGCCTTTTCCAAATAAAATGAAAATTCTGTCACAAACTGTTTCCTCGATTTTGGAGACCTGTGAGATCGGGTGTGTACCAAGAGTGTGCTAAGAATTGAGACCAACATGTCCCCATCACCCAGCCCCCAAGACCAGCTAGGTAAGGGGTCACAAATTGTGTTGACTTTGGATCTGTTTCCTTTGCCAGAATTCTCAGATAATCTTTCAGTTCTTTTAAAAAGAAAAAGGAGCACCCTGGTTTAGTTTTTTTTGTTTTTTTTTTTTTTTAATCAGGGGGCTGTCTGGCTTTCACAAGTATTTCATTCCTATGCATATCCAGAAAAGAAATGTACACTTTTTGATGTGCAGTTCTGTAAATGACATTAAACCATTTCTGAAGACAAGCAGAGTATGAGTAATAGTAATTACAAGGAATCAAAACGATTTAGAAGCAGGGCAAGAACGAGAAAAAGAGAATATTCACATAAGGGTGTGAAATGGCGCTTCCACGTTTTCATCCAGTGAAATGATCGGCCTTGGCTGTCTCTGATTCTGAATTTTCTGGCAGCAAAGGCAAACAGAGAAATGCCTTAGGTGGTATGGCTCTCATTGTATATTAAGTGAAAGTGAACCCAAGTTCAGCAGGAGATGCAAATATGACCCATTTTATTACAACCCCTAGTCCTTCCTCTCTCCTTATCTGAAGACGCATGGGTGCTGGGGAAATGTTTTCCACTTCTGTCTTGTAAATAACAAATGTGACTTCTTTTTATACTAAATATTTCTAAAGGCTAGATCCTTCTACCTTCTGCTGCTCCTGAAAAAATGAAGGTAGCTGGGCTTTATTACACTTGTACCATTAACATGTATGCTGCCCTGCTGGCTTCCAACCCCATACTCCTATACTCTGCTTCAGGGTTTTCTTGGGCTCCCAAAGCCCACTGGCTCATGTATGTGGGCAGACAGGAGGTGCTGAGGAACTAATGTCAATCCCATCATCCTTCCACAAATGATTGATCACATTTGGTAGGTAATAGCTCCTACCCCTTGATCCTTGGGTAGGATAAGTCAGAGGCAGATTCCACTATGTCTCCCAATGGCATTGACCCTCCGTGGCCCCCCGTGGTAACTTTCTTGATAATGTGAACTTCCCTGTCTCACTACTATTTATTCTTCCTGGGATTCCCACCTAAACAAGCTACTTGCATTCTCTGTCTCACAGCCTGCTTCTGGGGGGAACTCAGCTTGAAGTACCTCCCGGAAATATCTCTTTGAGGGGCTGACTTCATAGAGGGCTAGTACTCAGGTCAGCTAGATCAGCATTTGGTTGTTTCTTTACAGTATTAGGTAAGCCTTGGATCAGGGCTGAATAACATATATTTGGACTGCATTGTCTGAAGGACACTCAAAATAGGATTGTATTGTTGATTTTAGAAGATCCAGTGTTAGACCTGAGAATCGAAATCTTGCTCTTTCTTTAACGAGCGCGCGTGCTCTCTCTCTCTCAGTCTCTCTCTCTCTCTCTCTTTCTCTCTCTCTCATACACACACACACACACACACACACACACACACACACACACAAGTGTGTGTGCATAAGAACCAGCCCAGCTCTTTATTGGATGGAGTGGCAGAAGTGAGTGGAGACTCCAGTGGTGTTTGTGAAGCCAGCCCATAATATTTCCTGAAAGACTTGGAATCTTCTGAAGGAGTTGAGCAAACTCTGTCGCCTAGCATTTTTCAGACACGGATTAGAAAGTGTGTGGTCCCAACCTGTGGAAATATTTTTGGGCCTTCACTAATGGTCTCTTCTTTCGTAGTCATGCCCTTGATCAACTGCGATAATGAAGCGGATGGGAAGGTGGTCCACTTCCTAAATTAGGATAAAGAGCGTGGACTTCCTTTGTCATAGCCGGTATAATTGACTGATCAGAGAGCACAAAATAGTGGAGTTATTTGTGTGTACCGAAGAACCGCATTTCCTAGAAATGTCTCCACATTATCTTGACATACCCTCAGATGTCTCCATCATCATCATACCCATTCCCTATAGACCTTCTGGACCTGCTCAGCTCGCATACCTTCTATCCAGTAGGCATCTTAGTGTACCTGTCAGGGGAGAGAAAGATGTAACTTTTCTTGCTTTATGTCAGTTTCAATCCAAGTCTAAGATCCATAATTCGGACTTGTGAGAAGTACGGTCTGTTGTTGTTGGGGCCTCCTTTGTACCTTCGGGTTGTAAAACCGTTGCTGGTTTTACCCAGACAGCACCGAATCTTCACCTGGTGGATTCTGGGTACGCGCTGGTTAGCCTGGAGAAGCTTGGTGTCACAGAGCACCTGATCCCTGCTGGGGTGGGTTGGGGTGGGGCTGGCCAGCAGCCAGAGCACTGTGGAGGCTGCAGGCTCTTCTGATGAGATCGGATCTCTTTAGATGCCCCAGCAATCATCCTTGTCAGGATCTGCCAGGAGCCAAAAGGCATGCAGAGCTTCATGCCCGGGACTGAGAAGACCGCTCCTCTGGTGTCTTGTCACCCTGCCCCACCCCCACCAGGAGTGCCACCATGGGGAGGCCCAAGGGGCCCTGAAGCCCAGGGCTAAGAAAATAGCACTGTCCTTGCTTAGTTTGTTCCCCAGGCCAGTCACTGAGCCAAGATTTTGGGCCCAGATGGTTTCTGAAAGGAGGTTCAAGATCAACCAGTGAGGGAGTTGGGGAAGCAAGATGGGAAAGAGGAGGAAACCAAGCAAGAGTGATTTCGACTCAACTCCCAGACTCAGTCCAATCCGGGGCAGGGTGCTGGGGAGTGTAAATGATGCCTTGAGGAGCAGGAGTTGAGCTATTTATACACCTTTCTGTTGTCATCTATGGGCAACCCTGGGGTGGGTGTGAGGGGATGGACATCTTGGCATCTTTCAGCTCTTCATATAGGCAAGGTGGTGCCCATGCCCAAGGGCAGTCTTCGAAGGTGGCAGGTGCCAGGTTCATGTGTAGAAGCTGACCTGGGGAAAGGATATGGATGGGACACCAATAGCTTTCACTACAGGGCCATCTCGAAGCTCCCAGATATCTTTCAGTAAAGTGGCATCACAGCGAACCACCTCATCTCGTCACCTTGAGAAAAAAAGACAGCTAGAGAGTCGTTTTTTTAAGTGTTTATTGGAAACAAGAATGCACCCCCCAAGTACTGTTTCTGTTCATGAGAGGACGTGTAAAGGCGTGTGAAGCTTAATGTGTTGATGTCCCCGGGCTGGGTCCTGAAAGGACCAGGGCAATGTGCTATTATTATTAACCCTGGAATATTTTACTTAGCAAAGCAGCAGCTGGGTTCTCCTTCAGGCCAGGGGTGCAGCTCCTTAACATACCCACTTGGCTTTGTGTGAAAATGTCTATCCTGCTGGGGAGAAAGGAAGCATGAAGCCCTTGAAAAATCAGATAGAAAGGAATCAAGGATCTGTTTAATGGGGAGACACAAAGGATTCTAAAAAGAGAACCCACAGGGGGAATAGAGAGTTTTTGAAATCTAACCCTGGGGAGCAGGCTTTGATGAGATGCAGGTGGTCTGAGGACCCAGCAGGTCAGCATCTAAACTGGAAGAGATGCGGCGCCTGGGTGACTCAGTGGGTTAAGCCTCTGTCTTCGGCTCAGGTCATGATCTCAGGGTCCTGGGATGGAGCCCCACATTGGGCTCTCTGCTTGGTGGGGAGCCTGCTTCCCCCATTCTCTCTCTGCCTGACTGTGATCTCTGTCAAATAAAATAAAATAAAATAAACGGGAGAGGAAGAGATGTGCAGAGGAAGTCTTAGAATACTGTTTAAAAACATCCTCGGAGAGTGCACAGCTTTGGCAAGTACGAGAAATAAATGAGAGGGAAGAGAAATGATGCCTGGTGGAGGTTTGATACAAGAATACAATTTTAAGGCTTCATTTTGCAGGATTAAGAGAGATGAGTGTTCAGAGACTGTGGCTGAAACCCAGAAGTCTAAGTCAACACCCTGAGTCCAGGTCTGGAAGCCCATCATGCATAGATATTACCAAGAGGCCAGAAAATAGAGTGGAATATTTGATTTATTTAATTAATTGATTGATTAATTTCTAAACTATAGAAATTTATTTTCTCACAGTTCTGGAGGCTGTAAGTCTGAGATCAGGGTGCCAGCGTGGTTAGTTTCTGGTGAGAACTCCCTTCTTCTTCTTCTTCTTTTCTTTTTTTAATATCTTTTCAGTGTTCCAGAATTCATTATTTGTTTTATATCCAAATAGACTCAATAATAGGACTTTAGATTTCCTTGTGGGTTTTTCTTTAAGGTGTATGAATTTGGGGAATTGATTTTTTTTAAAGGTTTATTTATTTTTATTTTAGAGAGAGAGAGCACATGAGCTGGGGTAGGGAGGTGGGCAGAGGGAGAAAGAAAGAGGATCCTCAAGTCGACTCAGTGAGGAACCTGGCACAGGGCTCGATCCCAGGACCTGGAGATCATGACCTGAGCTGAAATAAAGAGTCAGACACCTAACACTGAGCCACCCAGGCACCCCAAGGAATTGATTTTTTTTTTTTTAAAGATTTTATTGATTTGGCAGAGAGAGGGAGCACAAGTAGGCAGGCAGGCAGAGAGAGAGGGAAGCAGGCTCCCCACTGAGCAGAGAGCCCAACTTGGGGCTCCATCCCAGATCCCTGAGATCACGACCCCAGCCAAAGGGAGAGGCTCAGCCCTCTGAGCCACCCAGGTGCCCCGAGGAATTGATTTTTAAAAGAAGTTGGGTGCTTTGTAAAGAAAGGCAAACAGGGGAAAAGGAGACTACGTGTTATGTAAATTATTCCTCAAAACCAGCCCAGCCTGCTAAGTGTTATTATCCTGTTTTACAGACCAGAAAAACAAGGTTTGGAGAATTATGTAAGTTTCCCACGCTCTGGTTCATTAAGTGGAAGAATGAATGCATTTTACCCTTTGTCCCTTCCATGACCTACTGTGTGCTTACTCTGGACACTGGGAACCAAATAATTATTTGAACCTGTGTCTTCTGATTCTGGCAGCCCTTCTTTGTCCCCCAGAGTCTAGTGAAAGAGCTCATTCCCATCAGAGCTGGAGAGAAGTTGGATTACTCTATGATGATGATAATGAGATGCCCACAGTGTGGAGGGCATGGGAACGTCAAAAACCGTGCATAGCAGACTGAAGGCTAGGTTTATGGGCTGAGCAGGGGAACCCAAACCATTTTGACTGCTACTTTAAAAAATGAAAATAACGAACAACCACAAAAACAATAAACAACAAAATTTTATGGTTACATGTTCTGATTATCAAGCAGGGGGAAAAAAGTATAAAGAGGCAAAAATCATTTTGATGTTACAAGCCAGAGATAATGACTATAATTATCTCAAAGTATGTTTCTCCCCGTCCATTTTTCTCCCAGCTTTGGCAGCTTAAAATTTTTTTCTCTGATTTTGGCTTTTAGCAGTTTTGGGCAATAGGTCTCTGTGTGGTTTTCTTCACATTTCCCTGTCTTGGGATCTGTAGACAGATGTCTTTAATCAGTTGGAGAGACTTTTTCTGCTGGCTTTACCCCATTCCTTTTTCCTGGAATGTCAGGTACATGCTTTTATTAACTTTCTCACTGTTTCTTTACATTTTCCTGTACATTTTCCATTTTTTTAACTCTTGGGCTTCATTCTGAATTCTTTCTTGTAAGTTATGTTTCCATCTATTAATATGCATGAGCTGTATCTGATGTGCTGTTCTACTTACCCACTGAGCTTTACATTTCTGCCGTTGTCACATTGCAATTCTAGATTGCTCCTTTGGTAAGTTTCTAAGGTTTCCAGTGTTCTCCTGAAGTTCTCAGTTTTTTGTTTTATTTCCTTGAGCATGCTCAGCATATTTATTTTCAAGTAGTGCCTGACAACAATAGCATCTGAATCCTTTCTAAATGTCTTTCTGTGTTTCTCTTAAATTTTAGCCATATAGGGTTTTTTTTTTTTTTTTTAAGATTTTGTTTCGAAGTAATCTCTACACTTAATGTGAGGCTGGAATTTAGAATCCTGAGCTCAGAATCCCATGCCCCTGTGACTGAGCCGGCCAGGTGCCCCAGCCACATAGCCTTATGTTCCATTGGACCCCAACTCGGAAGCATCATTTGGCACTAGGAAGCAATAACTCAAAATGAAATAAGAGTTCTCCATTCTAAGATCTCATTAAGTTTAGGGTGCACGGTTGGTTTAATCATAGCTTCTCTGAGAGTTGGAAGTAAAGACGTGCTGTGTGAAATGTACACATGTGACCTGATTTCAGACGTGTCTCATTAAAAAAGAGTAGGCATCTAAGAATTCTAGAAACAGGGCAGAATTCCCCAGCCTTAGGCAGACTTGTTTACACATCCTGACTCAGTTTCTCTTTAAGTTTCCTTTTAAAACCTCATCAGGGAGAAAGACAAGATAACCTGAATTATCCTAAGGCTTTGTTACCTCCAAAAGGCTTGCAAACTCTCCAGTGTTTCTGCTGGCTAAACCCATATTAAACGCAGTTAGCAACAGGATCCTCAGGAATTCTGCACTTAGGAAACATGGGGCAGGAGCCTAGAGGACCACAGAGTCCTTACTTCCAAAAGAAGGAAAGCCCACCTCTCAGGCTCACAATAGAAGGGATTGCTTACCTTCTGCTGAGGCCAGTGTGGCTGGAGTATAGTTCATTCTCTTTCAGTATTTCGGGACTGGCCTTGAGTATCACCAGAATTTTTCTTAGCCATGAGTTCTGGCAAATAAAACTCAAAATGGAGGAGGAACTCGGCTGGCATTGCACAGAGTATAGCTCTTTGTGAGGTTAACTGACCACAGAGTCTAGCACTGCCCGGGCCAGGCAGCAGGCAGGGGCTGTGGCCAAGGGAAGCCAGCAGCCCCTGGGCCAGCAGACAGCCACTTCTCAATGGCGGCTGATTATTGCCATGTGGCCATACAGACCCAGGGTTGCCAGATCTGAATTTTTTCAGAAGCCAGTAATACAGATTTTTATGAGCCATCTCCTGGTTTTGATGTTGGCAGTGAATTCCATTTTCTAAAACTTGCAGGTATGACACAACATGCTTCTGAGGTGGTTGCAGCTGTGGGCTCCTGCTGCTTGTTTCTGGGCTCCGTGTTTAGTATTCAGTGAGCCTCTGCCTAAGAAGGTAGTCCAGGGGCTCCTGGGTGGCTCTGTCGGTTAAGCGACTGATTCTTGGTTTTGCCACAGGCCGTGATCTCAGGGTCGTGAGATTGAGCCTGATGTGTAGGGCTCCATGCTTAGCACGAAGTCTGCTTGAGATTCTGTCCCTCTGCTCCTCTTCCCACTCCTACGCTTGTTCTCTCTCTCTAAAATGAATAAATAAAACCTGTTTTCAAAAAAGAAGGTAGTCCCATCACTGTTTGTAAAATCTAGTATGGAATGCTTTCTCCTTTCTCTGCCTCTCCCCCCACCCCCACATCATAGGAGTTTTTCTGGAAATACAAGCACTGGGCTTTCTCAGTACACTTGAAATTTCAAAAAGTGCAGTGCCCTCCCTCGGCCATGTTGGTATTTTGGAAGACTCCCTCAGTGAAGTCCATTTTTTACAATTAAAATGGGATTCTGGAGTTTTCTCCCAGCATGGAAACTGCTCATATTAAGTAGCCCCAAAGCACATAGGATATCATTGAAATCATGGGCCACATGGTCTGTGGGCAATCATAGAGTAGACAAACCAGTAATTTGGTTAATATCAGCAGCCTTGCCAAGTTGCCCATGGGGAAATTTACTAATTTTTAGTTCTCAGATATTTTAGAAATGTTATATGGATGGAGATTCTTTTCTTGCCTGGAGGCAAGCACACACGTTGCTTAAAAGGTAACCGGGCATTTATGGGAAGAAAAGCATGTCAGAAGCACAATCACATTGCTTGGGGACTGTTTCACAGGGATGAGACTGTATCTTAGAAGAAATGATTAAAAAGAGACCAGGGAGACTGACAGCAAGTGGTACCCAAATGCAGTAATTAATGACT
The DNA here is from genome assembly GCF_022355385.1 of Mustela nigripes. NCBI lineage: Eukaryota > Metazoa > Chordata > Mammalia > Carnivora > Mustelidae > Mustela > Mustela nigripes. The sequence continues at coordinate 18,852,011 of NC_081557.1, forward strand.
GAATTCCTCAGGGGTCCTACTCTGTGTCCTTAGAGTGTAATAGTCACCATTGTGCCATAATCCATTTGAGAAAAATATGTTATCCGATGGAATCCTTTTTATAAAGATTTTATTTATTTGACAGAGAGAGAGATCACAAGTAGGTAGTGAGGCAAACAGAGGGGCGGGGTGGGGGGGGGAAGCAGGCTCCCTACTGAGCAGAGAGCTGGTTGTGGGGCTCGATCCCAGGACCCTGGGATCTGACCTGAGCTGAAGGCAGAGGCTTAACCCACTGAGCCACCCTGGCACCCTATCTGAGGGAATCTTTCCAGGATTTGTCTAGTATCCTGTTCAGTGCTCAGAATAGCAGGTGTTGCCTCTTCTACTTTGTGTGACTGTCCAACCTGAGTTAGAGAATAGAAATGCCTTTGGGGGGCACCTGGGTGGCTCAGTTGGTTAAGCGTCTGAATCTTGATTTCAGCTCAGGTCATGATCTCAGGGTGATGGGATCGAGCCCCGGATCAGGCTCCATGCTCAGCACAGCATCTGCTTGAACTTCTCCCTCTCCTGCCCATCCCTGCACTCTAATGTCTCTCTCTCTCTCAAATAAATCTTTTTTTCTTTTAAAAAAATAAATGTCTTTGTAATGAATATTGTTAAACATTTAGAGGGAAAGTGTGTGTACTTGGAGATCAGGGGAACTTCTTCATATCTCTGAATTTCTATCATCTGGGTTTTTTTTTTTTTTTAAGATTTTACTTATTTATTTGACAGAGAGACACAGTGAGAGAGGGAACACAAGCAGGGGAGTGGCAGAGGGAGGGGGAGAATCAGGCTTCCTGCAGATCAGGGAGCGTGATGGCAGGGCCCGATCCCAGGACCTGGGATCATGACCTGAGCCGAAGGCAGACACCTAACGACTGAGCCACACGGGCGCCCCTCTATCATCTGGTATTTTAGAACTATACCTTACAGCACACTTGTGTCCCTGAAGATGAAACATAAAATCTAAATTCATTTCATCTATGCAGCCTTGTCTCTAGTAAATTCTGTTTTCTGGGAACAACACAAATAGGAAACTGAGGACTCTAGTTTAATTGTCCCAGCTTTAGGGAATGAAGGAGATGATACAATGACACTGGAAAATAATCATCCCTGTGTACTGATTGTAAAATCTAGGTGCGATGTTTCTGCTGTCCAGGCCTGCCCAGCTCCCACAGCTCCAGAAAGAAATGAACAAGACCACAGGAGAGCTAGTTGTGTCGAATTTATTTATATGGGGAATGAAATACTTCTTGATTTAAGAATAGATCGTTAAAACAAGGGGAGGACATGTCTAACACATACATTTTCTGTTACGAGTTTTTTCTTGCTGATTCCTCTGGGCACCATCGCTGGCAGGCTCCACATTGCTGCATTTTTAATTCAGTGAAACATGAAAAGATCCGGTTCTAAAATGGAATGCTTCACACTTTTAATAGTTCTTTATTTCTCTCCCTTTTATTTTTTCTTTTAGTCCTTGAAGAAAGTAACTGCTCAGACCCCGGGGGTCCAGTTAATGGGTACCAGAAGGTAACAGGAGGCCCTGGGCTTATCAACGGGCGCTATGCCAAAGTTGGCACAGTTGTGTCCTTCTTTTGTAATAACTCATACGTTCTTAGCGGCAATGAGAAGAGAACTTGCCAGCAGGATGGAGAGTGGTCGGGGAAACAGCCCATCTGCATAAAAGGTAATGAATGAGTATGTGTGACATAGATGGAGTTGTTGGACCTCTTGGAAGCTCCCTACCTGTGTGTGAGCCCCTGAAAAAGATACCATTCCCTCTTAGGTTCTCACTGGCACCGTCTATGACTCTAGGTGGAAAGCCATCCCTGAAAACATATGCTTCTCTTTTGGACCTCCGGAATACCTACTTCTCCTAGTCACAGCTTCTCGCTGTGATCAAGAAGAGTTAGAAAATTATCAGAGCAGTTTAGAAAAGATGACAGGGCTGGGTTTTATCTATGTAAACCCAAGGTCAAAATCGAGGCCATCAGTGGGGTCCAATATAGCTACATTTATCTACTCTCTATGAAATAGGAAGTTGGCACAGGAAATAAAAGAACAAAACAGGCACAATATCCCTGCTAGCCTGTGTGGCGGGAGGTTTAAGATGTTAACATAAAGAAAAACATCTTACTAAGATGGCAAGACCTCCAGCATTCAAGGCAGAGTTAGAGGAAATGAATGAGCAGTGTGTGTTGAGAGAAAGGGATGATCACTGTTGCTTGAAATAGCGACAGTTGTATGCGGCCTGTGGGGGCCAAGCCAATCTGGGAGGCGGGGAAGCGTTCACAAGAGGTGCAGAGCAGCTGGGACTATGTTCCTGTCACAGAAGACAAAGGAAAACAAAAGGTAGAGGCAGAAGTGAAAGGACCATGGTAAACTCAAAGTAGGGCCAACAGAGATTCTGGGAAGTAGATTGTAAAGGTTGGTTTGGGACCAGAAAACATGGAACGTTGTATAGAGAACCTTCAAACTTACCCCTTTGGTGGTGGGGATGCATAGTTTCTTTCTGAACCGGGTCAACAGCCCCTGTATTTTGGGGGCAGGTCACAATTATCTGGCTGTTTCCTAGGAAGAAAAGCATGTCCTTGGCCTAGATTACCCAGATAATTGCCTTAATCCTCCACTTTCCCTTCTGGGTGTTTGTCAACAACCCAAGTCATGGGAAAAGAAATGAAAGAGGAAGGTTTGTGAAAGGAATAAATCACTTTAGACTTTAGCCAGAAGCGACCTTCCTCCTCACCAACACAGACTCCGATTCTTGATTTCATTAAGTATGGAAACGGTGTTTCATATGTCCTTGGAGATTTTTGTCAACTCTTCTCTTACAAATTAATAACAACCAAAGTTCTCTAGTTTGCTAATTAGATGAATGTTGGCCGCTTGATTGGGAAAGTGAAGAAAGAGACACTTCAGCAAAATTAAGCCTGGGCTTTGAGGTGCCCTCAAGTGATCATTAGGAGCCTCGATTTCAGAGGAAGGAACTAGAGGAATCAGCTACCCAAGACTACCCAAGATGACGCTGCCATCTGGTCTTCAATGAGAGCCTTGTAGTTCCCTGTGTTGGGCTCTATTTTAGAACCTTCATTTTCGATCGTGACTCCACCTTCCATCAAGTTCACCGATGCCATTTGTGGGAACAGATAGTCCCAATCTAATGACAGCCAAGGTTTCACCTCACCCGGGTGGAGTGGCTTTTCAGAAGTGCGTCCCCCATGGCCGTTGTTCAGAGGGGGTTGTCCATTTCGATGAAAGGCAGTGAGCTCTTTTGCTAGGGAGCTTTCCACACCCACTGGCATACCTCCCCTCTGAGACCTCTGGGGGTGTCCAGAAAGGGCGGTCAGGGATGAATCTGAACCGAATAAACGTGAGCAGTTAATATGGCAAAAGCTGATGCCCTCTTGTCTCCTTCATTCTAGCCTGCCGAGAACCAAAGATCTCAGACCTGGTGAGACGCAGAGTTCTTCCCATGCAGGTTCAATCAAGGTGAGGTCGAAACACCTGGGCTCTGGCTCCAGGCAAACGCCTCGAGTGTGTCGCCTCCCACCCCTCTTCCCCCACTTGTGTTTGGCCAAAGACAGTCCGGGGTTTCTTAGGGACACTCAGTGCTGCCTGCTCATGAAAGAATAGGGCCTGTTAGAGGGAGGCTGATGAGCCAGCTGCCTTTGGCCAAGAGGTAGCAACTGCTGGAACATGGACACGGTTCACAGGATCGTGGGAAAGTAGGTGGCTGGTGGGACTTGAGACTTGATGATCCTTGAGGAACTGGGTTTTAACACTTGAGTCTTCCTGAAATTGCTCTGTGTTGACTAGGGCAGCTTCTAGGGAGATGGCCTTCCTGCCCCGTGCAATCAGCTATGGCTCAGGAAGATGTTGGTGGTAATCAACCAGATGAGGCAGGTCGCTGGTCCCCAGGAACCAGAGACAAATGACCACCCCTGATGAGGGAGGAGAGCCCTCAGATATGCCTGCCCAGACTTCCTCCTGGGAAGACAGAGGTGGGGACCATTGTGGGGGCAGAGAATTGGCCCAGTTCTATGTCTTCTCTCCTCATTTTGTAGAAGAAACTATTCTCACCTCATCTCCTACTACTCTCTTCCTCACCCTCTACTCTGGCCCCGCAGGTGGCCCAACTTGTCCCTCCCCTTCCCCCAACAACGCTGCTTCAGAGCCTTGGCTCTTCTGTCCAGACCCCACTTCTGCTGCATGTCCAGGAGGTTTAAAGCCTCGCTCTGTCTGCTCCCTGCTTGGTGTCTACCTGGCAGAGAGACCTTTTCTGACCATCCTTTGGAAAACAAGAACCACCCCCAAATGTTGTAGTACCGGTTAATGTTTTCTCCTTTTACACTTCATATAAAAAACAAAGTCATCATCAACCTCAGAGAACTGATCAATAAAAGGAAGAAAAGTAATCTTACCTGATGCTGACTGCAGAGCTGTCTTCTGGGCTCTCATATTTGGTGAGCCTTAGGTCTCAGATTCGCTCTCAGCCCTACCTTTCTTCTTACCTACGGGTTTTTGTTGTTGTTCAATTTCTATCTCTACCTAACCTCACCAAAATAAATGTGTAAAAGTTATAAGTGCAGGAACGTTTTCTGTTTTGTTCATTTTTCTGTTTTGTTCATGTTTAAGTTCTGGGGCCAAGAGCAATGCTTGCTGCAGTGGAGTCACCCCCCCCCCCTGCCAAAACACAACCACCCCAAACAGTGAATGAATGAATGAACGAATGAATGGATTTGACAAATAATGGCTCAAGACCGGGTTTGGGCTCTCTGTATTTTGTATTCTTTGGCAAGTTCCTGATCTTGCTAAGCCTTTAGTCTCCTCTTTTGAAAACTCAGGGCAATCCCCATAACGCCCATCTCTGGGGATTGCTGTAGGGATTAGATGCGGCAGGCGGAGCGAGCTAGCATTTACCGCATGTTCGCTACATGCCCCGTTCCTCCTCTGAGTGCTTTGCAACTGTTTGTTCGTTTAATCTTTCCTGCAACCTCTGAGGTAGGTATTACTATTATTGCCATTTCCTGGTAGGGTTTCTTACCAATTTTAGTACAGATGGGTAAAGTGGGGCTTGGAGAAATTCATTAACTCACCCAAATCACATTGCGGACTGTAGATCCAGGATGCGAATCCGGATCTTCATAGTGTTCAGGGTCTTAGGCACTAAGCTGCTGCCCAACCCAATGGAAAGGCTTCAGCAGAACACTCGCACAAGTGAACAGCTGTGAGTAACAGCTTTTGCTTTCAGGAATGGTCACAATGAATCCCAGTGATTAGAACCGACCCCAGCCAAGTGACCTGAAATACTCCTAAAGCAGGATATTCATCAATCTCTTACCTTTCCCTTGGATATTTCCTTCTATCTCTGTTCTTCCCATTTCAGGCAGGGCATTTCCTTGGGAACAGTGACAGTGGAATACAAATTCCGTCTTTTCCTGATCTTTACAATTTACCTGGAGCTGGACTCCTCACTAAGTGGGATGAACCTGTTCTTTCCGACAACACATCTTGTAGAGGAGCCCCTGAACTACTAAAAGACCACTGCACTTTGCATTTAAAAAAATTTTTTTTAATTTATTTAAAAAATAAATTTAGTAACAGTAACAGTATTCATTGTTTTTTGCACCACACCCAGTGCTCCATGCAATCCGTGCCCTCTCTAATACCCACCATCTGGTTCCCCCAGCCTCCCACCCCCCGCCCCTTCAAAACCCTCAGACTGTTTTTCAGAGTCCATAGTCTCTCATGGTTCACCTCCCCTTCCAATTTCCCTCAACTCCCTTTTCCTCTCCATTTCCCCTTGTCCTCCAGGCTATTTGTTATGCTCCACAAATAAGTGAAACCATATGATAATTGACTCTCTCTGCTTGACTGATTTCACTCAGCATAATCTCTTCCAGTCCCGTCCATGTTGATACAAAAGTTGGGTATTCATCCTTTCCGATGGAGGCATAATACTCCATAGTGTATATGGACTACATCTTCCTTATCCATTCGTCCGTTGAAGGGCATCTTGGTTCTTTCCACAGTTTGGCGACCATGGCCATTGCTGCTATAAACATTGGGGCACAGATGGCCCTTCTTTTCACTACATCTGTATCTTTGGGGTAGATACCCAGTAGTGCAATTGCAGGGTCATAGGGAAGCTCTATTTTTAATTTCTTGAGGAATCTCCACACTATTCTCCAAAGGGGCATTTTTAAAGCAATTGTAATGGGAGGCTAGGTGATAAGATGCCAGGTGGCTCACGTGGATGAAAAAGCAAGCCTATAACTTGGTTTTAAGGATCTTTCTGGAAGACAGACTGCTGGAATATGGATATACCTATCTCTAGCAGCCTGGTCACCCAAGGACCACAAAAGGCAGTGTCATCTTTCAACAGATGGACCAAAAGATGAGCTAGCTGGTTTGCCAGTTCGGAAGCTCCTTGAACCGCAGACCTTGTTATAAACAAGCTAAAGATTCATTGAATGAAATCAAAGTGGATGGAACGTTTGCTCTGAGGGAAGCACTGAACAGACTCATCAAATAGATTTCTTACGATGGCATCAGACGGCACAGTAGAGACACCAGGTTGTGAATCCTAATTGTTAAGTGCTGCCTTGAGGACCATCTTAGCTTCCTGTGTGCCCATCTCTAGTCCCGCTTCCCCCTCCGGGCTTCCTTTCCCCATTCATTACACAGAGATCAACACACTGTTTCCTAGAGGAATTCTAACTTCTCAGTGGTCGTTAGGCGCTGATATAAAATGAACGCAGGCTGTCCAAGGGGTGTATGTCTCCCCCAAGAATCCCGGAGGGGTCTCTGGGGGCTTCAGCTTTCAGGGCTCATTTGAAAGGCCTTTTCACATTTACACACAATGCTCTGAATTTCTGCCAATCAGCGTGCTCTGAGAAAGCCCTACTCTCTGAGGTGTACTAATTACAGACACTGATTGCTAAATCAAGCTACTGTATCCACACAGTTTAGTTCAAGTCAATTCGTGATATTGCTCCATTATGATAATGTCTGGAGAAAAAAAGACTCCCGGCTTCAGATGAATTTCCTTTCCTGTTTAAATCACAGTTAATTTTTCTCTGTACGCCTGTATCGCCTACCCTGGAACAGCAGCTCTTATGCCGGATAGTATTCCCTGGTTAAAATCCTAGACAGCTGGAGGCGTGCCAGAAATGGAAATAGAGGCACGGAATGAAGGTGGAGGGGTGCGAGAGAATTTACTTGGTGGTAGAGGGGAAGTGTGTGTGTACATACGCCTAAGAGAGAGAGAGAGAAAGATGACCAGGACGGGGAGTGGGGGGTGGGGGCAGGAGGTACAGAGATCCACAGAGGAGAGATAGCCATATTTTTTTCTGCCATTATTAGATGTCTGCCAGGGCTTGGCACGTACACAACAGGGCCATGGTGACTGACTCTTGCCCTCTCTCTCTGGGCCCTGGGTCCCCATGTAGGCAGACGCCTTTACACCAGCTCTACTCAGCATCCTTCAGCAAGCAGAAACTGCAGGGTGCCCCCACCAAGAAGCCCGCCCTTCCCTTTGGAGACCTGCCACCCGGGTTCCAGCATCTGCACACCCAGCTCCAGTACGAGTGCATCTCGCCTTTCTACCGCCGCCTGGGCAGCAGCCGCAGGACGTGCCTGAAGACCGGGAAGTGGAGCGGGCGAGCCCCATCCTGTGTCCCCAGTGAGTCAGGGCTCCTCCCGGGACAGGGGCTGGGGTGCTGTCTGTCCTAAGCTTCCTCGGCCAGTGGGCCTCCAGCTAATTCCGTAGCTTGGTTATGTCTGATAGTCCACAGCTGGACCTTCCTTCCCTTGGCACAGACTTCTAACTGTGGAGAAACTGACTCTTTAGGTCTTTGATGAATTTTTTTGGAGGGGCCATACTTCCTTGTGGATCGTTATTTTTTATTTATTTTTTTAAAAGATTTTAGGTATTTATTTGAGAGAGAGAGAGAGCCCCCATGCAGGGGAGTGGCAGAGAGAGAGAACCATAATGAAGCCCCAAGTGGGGGAAGGGTGAATGACATCAGAAGACTTCTACTTAGACGGTCTTGGATACCCTGTCTGAGCCTGTGCTCATGCTTAGCATCCCATGGTACTCAGTAGGCAGTTATTGATTAGGCGATGCGGTGTTGAGTATCCATATGATTATGGTGATAATGACTAAAGTAATACGTGGAGGACTCTGGAAAAGGGTCTTGCACATACCAAGTTCTACCTTCCCTACCCGCTTTGTCAAAAGACAGCAGTATGGCTTAATTCTTTGTGGTCAAGTTTATCATGATAGGCATCATATTTTGAGTCTGTTTGCATAGATCCTCATCCAGTCTCCACAAAAACCCTATGAGACATATGCGGTGATTAGATCCATTTTGCAGGCAAGAAGACTGAGGCTTTAAGAGATCTGGCAATTTGCCCAAGGTCCTATTGATAGGAAGAGCCTAGGATCCCAAGCCTTCCATCTTAACTTCAGACTTTATAGCCAACCATGTCAAGGTGGCTGATGACTACACAGTGGTCACGACACCCGTGGACCCACCTTTCCAGATCTGTGTTCTCTGGGTTGCGCAACACATTCCCCTTTGCATGGAAAGGTCTGAGGTTATCTTACTGAGCTGGTGTTTCTTCACAGTCTGTGGGAAAACAGAGAACGTCACTGCTTCCAAGATCCCAGGACTGCGCTGGCCGTGGCAGGCGGCCATCTACAGGAGGGCCAGCGGGGTACACGGTGGCAGCCTGCACAAGGACACGTGGTTCCTGGTCTGCAGCGGCGCCCTGGTGAATGAGCGCACCGTGGTGGTGGCTGCCCACTGCGTAACCGACCTGGGGAAGGTCACCATGATCAAGACAGCAGACCTCAAAGTTGTCCTAGGGAAATTCTACCGGGATGATGACCGAGATGAGAAGACCATCCAGAACTTACGGGTAAGAGAGGGCTATAACCTGGAAACCAGGTGTTGGCTCAGCAAACTCCGGGGGGTAGGGGTAGGGGTATCAGTGGTGGGGGTGGGGGCAGTGGCTGCATCCATCCTGATGCCTTAGCACATTAGCACCCAGCCCAGAGCCTGGCAGGGAGCAGGCGCCCAGTATTTCACATACATACTAGAAAGGCACATCTAGAAAGACTACAGAGTCTTTTTTTCCTTTCATTTTCAAAATAAGATTTTATCATATATCACTGTGATCATCAAAAGTTAATCTCCTATTCTGTTTAGGGCATTGTACAAGGTAGGCTTCGAGGACTTAGAAAGGCTTTACCCAAGATACTGCTAAGTAATCTTTAATATTCCTCTGTCTTCTCTGCCTATCTCCCTCCCCCTCTCTCTTCCGTCCACCTACGCACCCTGCTCTCTCTCTGTCCACCCATCTGTCCATCTCTCTGCTCATTGTTGAGCTCCCACAGAATGCCAATCACAGGAATGGATACAAAACTGAGTAAGGCATGGAAAAAGGCACGGTCTTTGCCCTGAAGAGTCCACAGGCCAGTGAAGAGACAGACCAGCATATTGTGATTAGTTTGACACAAAAGAAGCCCCGAGGAAATGTACCCAAATATACTTGAAGTAATAGAACCTGCACATAAAAATGTTAGACTATATCATACATGTGAGCTCCTAGAGGCCCCCATCAAAGACAATGATCAGCAAGGGTTGGGACAATCAGCAAAGACTGTGGAAAAGTCTTGTGGAACATTCTGGGTGTAGCTTTGTTTACCTGGAGCCAGAGGTTGCAATCTGGTAGTCTTTTGGGGGCTTGTGTTTGCATAATGCTAGCACACATTTTTTTTTAACCAGTTATTTGCCAACATTTAAAAATCAGAAGGTTCAGATGAAGATCTGGAATCTCTCTTTTTTTTTTTTTTTAAAGATTTTATTTATTTATTTGACAGAGAGATCACAGGTAGGTAGAGAGGCTGGCAGAGAGAGAGAGAGGGAAGCAGGCTTCCTGCTGAGCAGAGAGCCTGATGTGGGACTCGATCCCAGGACTCTGAGATCATGACCTGAGCCGAAGGCAGCGGCTTAACCCACTGAGCCACCCAGGCGCCCCTGGAATCTCTTTTTTGAGAAAGTCAGAAAGTTGGCCACTTCTTGGCTTGGCAGTGGCCAGTGGAGCCCAGTGGCCACTACCCACTTCGGAAGGGGGAGGCACCCCTGTTCTCGGCAGCCCCGTCTGTCACCCCACTTAGTTAACACCACCTACCAGGCGGCAGTGGGCATTTCACTCCACAACCCCCCAAATAAAGCCTGAAGAAAAGTCTCTCCAAATCTTTGTAGCTGTCTCCAAGACACTTTGTCCTGATAATTTAGCCCCGGGGCTTGCCTCTTATTCCCTGTGTGGTGGAGGGCTCACCACTGTCGTCCATCTCTTGCATTTGTAGATTTCCGCAGTCATTCTGCATCCCAACTACGACCCCATCTTGCTGGATACGGACATCGCCATCCTGAAGCTCCTGGACAAGGCTCGCGTCAGCACCCGCGTCCAGCCCATTTGCCTGGCGGCACCACGGGACCTAAGTGCCTCCTTCCAGGAGACCCGCATCACCGTGGCCGGCTGGAATGTGCTAGCCGACGCAAGAAGCCCCGGCTTCAAGAACGACACGCTGCGCTCAGGGGGGGTCAGGGTCGTGGACCCTCTGCTGTGTGAGGAGCAGCACGAGGAACACGGCATCCCTGTGAGTGTCACGGACAACATGTTCTGTGCCACCCGGGATCCCACCGCCCCCTCTGATATCTGCACAGCAGAGACGGGAGGCATCGCCGCCGTGGCCTTCCCCGGACGGGCGTCCCCCGAGCCACGCTGGCATCTGGTGGGGCTAGTCAGCTGGAGCTATGACAGGGACTGCGGCCACAGCCTGTACACGGCCTTCAGCAAGGTCCTGCCTTTTAAAGACTGGATCGAGAGAAACATGAAGTGAGCCTCGGGCCCGGGGAGACACTGTTCGAGCGTCTGTCCCATCCAGACGTGTGTGGCACGAGGCCATGTGGGCCTGAAGCTTGACTCTGCCCGTGAACTTGGCTGAGCCAGGGCTTCTGACTTCAGGATTGAAACTCAGTGGAGAGGGAGCAGAGCTCACCTTCTGGGAGACCACTGCGACCTTGGTTGCTGAGACCATTCGGAAGACAGCAGGGCTGCTAGCAAGCACTGAGTTTCCTCCAAAGAGACTATGCAAATAGCAAAGCAGTGGTCCCCACTCCACCAGCCCCGTGGCCTTGCTAGCACATTCCAGCCGGCCACGGTGATGCGGGTCTCCTGGAAGGAGGCACTTAGGTCCCGTGGTGCCGCCAGGCAAATGGGCCTTCCCTTCCGTGGTGTCAAGGTCATGGCCAGCTCTGGTCGAGAGGCGTGGCCAAGAAGTCTGAGATTCAGGAGGTCTCTTCCAAGACTGATCACATTCCAAGGAGCCGCCTGTGGGACCGCCCAGGACACCAGAGCTCGGGTGCGGCCTTGGCTTCTGTGTACATTGCTGCAGTAAAGCGTGGTCGTTCTGTCAATCCCCTGTATATATTTTAATAAAATGAGGGTTGGCTTCTGACCTACAGAACAAACGGGCTGTTGTTCTGATTCGTACATGCTGCTTCTCAGGGCAGTGGCTTGGTGACAGCCCTTTAGAATAGATCAAGTTGTCGTTTCCAAACAGTGCGTATGGCAAAACTGATGCCGTCTTTTTCATACCAGCCCCTGATTGTGCTGGGTTATGGGCTGGAGGAGGAATGACAAGGGAGACCATCAGATGAGGCACAAACAGAGGAAAATACCAAGGATTCGATGATTGCCAGTGTCCCCTCCGGTTCTCATGTTCTCAATCTAGCACACAACTCAGCTTTGAACCTCTATCTTGATGACATGTCTTCACGGCCTCTGAATCGTCATCTCCTCCCTACTCACACTAGATTGAGATATGCCAAGAAATGGAAGCTTCCCTGGTTTCTGTAACTGATGGGATTTTCCTTTCCAGCCCCATCTGGCTCCCCCTGGATGGTGGAGGGAAAAAAATGAATTCAAATCCAGACCCCGAAGCGATCTGTTCAGGAACATTCACTTTGGGGGTCAGGGGGGCAGGGGGGGGAAACTCACTCTTTTATCCTTTCTTCTCTGCTCTCTTGGCCGGTCTCCTGCCCCCCAGATGGTGCTGGGGAGGCTGGGGGACTTCAAGCACGGGAACACAATAGGATTCCCAAGGGCCTGCTGGCTTCTTGGGCGTGTGTGGTGGGTCTTTCCGATTCCTGGCCATTCTGCTGACACTGACCATGGGCACTGTGGCTGCAACCACTGACACTTGCACTGTGTTTTCTCCGCTTCCCTGGAGCCCAGCAGTCCTCCCTCTGGTGTGGCTCCTCCTCACCCCTGGCTGACACTGGCACTCCTGAGAAGTGGGGGTGACTCCCTTGGACCCTGGTTTGCATCTCACTGCCCCAGTGAGAGCCTTCTCTGGCAGCCACCCAGCCAGACTCTCGGTGACCTCCCTGTCCTCCCTCTGGGGCTTTGCGGGAACATCTCGGTCTTATCTGCCCTTCATGAGGGCTGAGAGCCCAGGGCTGGGACAAGGAACCCTGGAAGACATTCACCTCCTATACGGCCAAGCAGGAATGCTACTGCTTCTCAGCATCTTAGAGAACATTTTGACATCTTGGTCTTTAACCCCAACACAGGAGGTTAGGACACATTTGTCTTCCAACCTGCCTTGCCATCTCTGTGTCTTTACTTAGTCCCCAGAGGCAGGAGACAGTTTCTGGTACTTTATGTTTCTATCAGGCTTTCTTGGGGCTTTCCATAGTCTGTACCCACCTCCTGTCTCATGGCTTAATCTTAGAGCAATGTACTAGTTACTGACTTCTGAGTAACAAACATCTAATGCTCGTGGGTTAGAACAGGCAGTATTTATTTTCTCCCAGATTCAGTGGACCAGGAATTAGGGAGCTGAGGTTGGTATGGGGTTTTAGTCATCTGAGACCCTAACTGGGGCTGGAGTATTGGGTTCAACAAATACTGGGTTTGACTAGATTGCTCAAAGGTTTTTTCCTTCTTTTCTCTAAGCCTAGAAAACTTGGATCTTGAGAAGCATAGCAGAAGTTGGAGCAAAAAGATCTGAATTAAGATTTTTTATTTTTTTTTAAGGATTTTATTTATTTTGAGAAAGAGAGAGAGAGAGAACAAGCAGGGGGATGGGCAGAGGCAGAGGGAGAAGCAGACTCCCTGCTGAGCTGGGAGTCCTAACAAGCAGGGGGATGGGCAGAGGCAGAGGGAGAAGCAGACTCCCTGCTGAGCTGGGAGCCCTATGCAGGACTCGATCCTAGGAATCTCAGATAATGACCTGAGCCAAAGGCAGATGCTTAACCCACTGAGCCACCCAGGTGCTCCTAAATTTCTGCTTTTCAATTCCCTTTCTGAATGACCTTGGGTGAGTGACCTAACATCACTACCTCATTTTCACCAACTGTTAGGCTGACATAATAAAACCTGTTTTTTGTGATAACTGGGATGATCCAGTGAGGTGTCACATAAAGCGCTGAGCAGGGCATGTGGCTTAGAGCTGGTGCCTATGATTCCTGGATCCCCTACCTGGACCATCAATTCCCAACCATATACAGCTGTGGGCGGTGGTGAGCAAGTCTGTGGGAGGCTGTTGCCTTTGCATGTGGTGTTGAAACTAAGTCAATAGTGCCAGAAAGCTATGGATGGGAAGTTGACAAAGCAAGGACAAGCTGAGACCATGTGTCCCCTTGCTGTCCCCCATCTCAACGACCTTCAAGAGAAGCTGGCACCCCTTGCACGTAGCTGTACACACACCTGCTTCAGGACACTTGGAGAAGACGGAAGAGGATTTCCAGCACGTGCTAGAAGAGCTGCGGGCCTGGGTGCTGTCCCTCCCCAGCAAGGCAAGCTGGGGGATCAGTGACAATGTATACAAACTGTCCCAGTTACTCGAATGCTACCACCTTTCAGAGCGTGGGAGGTAGCTGCTCCACTCCCCTCTTCAAATATCACGTAAGTTTCTCTGGTTCCAGCCCTCGCTGCAATCACACAAGGAAGGGAATTCTGCAGAGTTCCAGCTTCCCCTAAGTTGACCTAGAACAAAAGCCATCGCAAGTCGTGGAATATGCCTGCCAGGCAAATGTCTGTCAACTCAGAATGCATCTGGGGGGAGCCTGAAAGGACTCCTGATTCATCCAGAATAGTTTGGTTCTAATTCCTTTTACAGTTGTTCTATTGTCTTTTACGCACACGCAGCCTCCAACATGGAATGTTCTATTGGCGAGGCCTTGAGGAGCTGGCCTGGTACTTGCAGCTAGGCTGTGGTGCTCTTCTGTTGAAGGTCACTGATTTCACAAAATGCTAATAGCCGTCAAGATCATCTGTGATTGTGATGATCAAGACACCAACAAGACCACATCATCTTGTCTACGGACAGACAAAAGGAAGGTCACCATACCAACTCCCGAAATACCAAGTATTCCCTTCAGTTAATATGTATGACCACTGCTTCTGCCAATTACAGTTTTAGCCTTGATCTGGTCTTCCTTCCTTTTGGATAAGGTTTATTGTTGTAGCCATTCCAGAATTGTGTCCGCTTACTGATAGGACCCAATTGAGAACAAAACCCTACTTCCTTGAAACATTCCCCAAATCACCTAAGAGAAGCTCAAATCCTACACATTCCTTCTGACACTATTCTGGTGATACACCCCAGAGATCCCCGTGATATCTACATTCTCTTATATGTCAAAAAGTAGTTAAGTCTGACTTGCTAACTGTTGGTGTGCTGCTGGCGATCTTCTGCTGGAGATCGTTGAAAAAAAAAAAAAAAGGTATATACTCACATATATACTTCTACGTATAAAAGAAGGAGTCTTGCCTAAATCCTATAGATCTTAAATTTTGTATATCATATGATGACATTTATATGATACATCAAATGGAAGTAAAGTCTGTATGACTTGGGCAAGACTCTTACCTTCCTTAGGAGCAGCCAGGCTTACACATCAAGTGAACTGACTGGTCGGTACACACTGTATCCTCTCACATAAACTCCCACGGGGACTGAGACCAAGGGGCAATCCACGCTGGCCAGCATTTCCAGTTACCCTGTCTTTCACAGGGTTCTCAGTCCCTCAGCTGAGTCTTTGGAGTGGTGGATGGGAAGGAAGTAGGATGTTCTAAGTACAGAAAAAACTTGGCAAGTACATAAGTTTAAGCATGGAGAGGGATGGCCTGGAGAAGGGCCAATTATTTCCCAACACGAGCCCTTTATTACAAAGAAGGGTGAGGTTGGCCAGCCAAGGCAAGGGCAGTCAAGGTGAAGTCCATTGGTGGTGGATCTCAAATGCTAATGCTTAATAATTGGGCTTCTTATTGCCCATTGGCAAATATCAAGCTCACGGTCCTATCTCCAGGAGGGAAAGGGTAGAAGTGGAATCCTAGAAAGTCCCATCTGGCTGGATGTACGGACAGAGGCAGCGGTTAGAAGACGCAGCCTGAGGTCTAATTCCAGTTCTGACAAGTTGCACGCTATGACCTTGAGCGTGATGCTCCATCTGTCTCCTGCAGTTGCCTCGTCTGTAAAGGGGAGCGACAAGATGTGAGGATGATGCGTCCGTGAATGCAGCATGTAAGATAGTGTCCGACCCATTGCACTCTGTCGACCTTGGCCGATGTTACGGTCGTCGTTATGGTGTTCTTCACGAGCAGGAGATTGGAGATCTAGGAACCCGTCCGGAAAAAAAAAAAAGTACAAGGGTTCGAGAGGAGAAGAGAAGTCTTAGAATCCCAGCATGTGGAGATAAGTTGGATAATCTTTGGAGTGGGGTTGATCGCAGGAAAGGGTAGGCAAAGATAAACCGGGTCGTGGGTTAGAGGAACCGAAAAGGTTGAGAACAAGGGCGGATGGGACTGTGTAAGTGGGAGGTATCTGGATACATTTCCGAGACAAAATGCTGGAGCTTATGGTGTTTTTTTTTTTTTTTACTTTTCCCATCTGCATGTGAGTATGTGTGTGTGTTGGGACAGAGTGGGACAGAGGGGCTGGATTTATTAAAAGGGAGCGGGCTCCACTGGATGGGTAGGAATCTTTACGGTTCTTTGGGATTTCAGAATTTTCAGGTTGTCAAATTCATCACCTACTCTAAACTTCATGGGACTTCCCCATTTACATCCTATCTCAGAATTTTAGTCGATAAAATCTCTTCCAACCTGAATTCAATAAAAAATTGGAAGTTCATTGATTTTCCACCTGCCTGTCATTCGTTCAAACGCAAAAATTAGTAGAGCCCTTACTATGGGTGAAGGACTGAGATGCTAAAGGCAGACAAAACAGGCTCAGTGTTTGCCCTCAGTCGTGTGTCCCCAGAAATGAGAAATCATGGTAAGGACTAGGAAGGAGAATACGGGGTGTCGTAAGACCATAGGGCAAGGGGGTGCTGATCTAATCTGGAGGGTGGGGTCAAAACTTGCCTCCCTGGGTTAACTACCAGTTGGGGGCGGGCATAGAGAAGAGCATTTCAGATAGGGAGAAGAGCATGTGCAGAGGTGTTGTGAAGCAGGCTTCCTGGCAGGTTTGAGGCAATTCTAGAAACCAGGAAGCCTGCAGATCAGAAAGCCTGAGGAGGGGGATGGTACAGTGTGAAGCTGGAGGTGGAGTCCCCTGGTCCCTGGCCACCTGGAGGACTTGGGGGACGAGGCGAGTGGGCACGGCCAGGATGCCCCATGTGTGTCAAACCCTGTGAATTCCTACATGTGCACTAGCAATTATTAGTGAGGTCATCAACCCGTCAAGTGTAGCCTTTGGCTTTGACTTGGGGTTTTTCCACTGCACTTCTAACCTGGAGAGGAAGACCTTGAGTGTCACTGCTCTGACACAATCACATATTGTTCTAATAGAGAATGATCGTAAATGGAGGGGAGATCACAGACGGCTGACGGCCGATGCAGGACACAAAGAAGGGAGACACTTCGATTTGGGATTTATCTCCCGCCTGCCTTGTATTTTTCTCCTTCTTTAGCATCCTGTGAAAATTTTGAGTGAAATAGTTTGGATCCCTAGGGCTTGGGGAAGTTTATCTTTTCAGGGCTGTTGGAAAGACGAGAACATTTTGGAGTGGTTTGGTAGCAATTTGTGGTTTCTCTTTGCTTTTCTTGGCAGGAGAGCTTGCTCTCCCTGGCAGGCTCTGCCCGGATGTGGCGAGGAGGCCCCACATTTTAAGAAGACGGTCTCAATGGCTGAGTTTTTTAGGGCTCACTTCCCATTTGTATTCCGATTCGCTGAGTGTTTATGCAGATGCTTGTGGACTGGGTCTGAGGGAGAGTGTTGTCAACAAAGAAAAAAAAAGTAGTAGATAAAATTAGGGAATGACTTTCTTAGGTGAAGAATAATATTAGAAATTGAAATCTCAGAGGAAAAAAAACCCCACAGTGTTCTGTTCCTGAATTTATGGTTTCTAGGAAAAGGTAATTCCAGATCAAAAAGAAAGAAAGGACATCATTACTCCGCATTTGCAAAGAACAGTGTGTGTTACGCAGAAAACAACTCCACGTGCTAAGAAATGAAACCTCCAAATGAATTGGGCGGCTTCTAATGTACCCATCTTATGCAAAGGCATAATTCAGACTTCGATTTAAAAAAAAAAAGATCTCTGAATCTATAATCTCAATTTAGAAGTAATTTCCTAGTTGCTGTCTCTCATTCTATTAGTAAGGAAAATAGCTTTATAAGAAAGATACTTTTGGGATTTGTTACAAAGCCTCTCTCAGAATAATCATGCAATTTCATATAGATGTGAATGGAGAAAATAGAACGAATCCCATCACTGGATTTTCTGAGGTCACGGGAGCCGGACTTGGGTCCTTGATTGAGCCCTTTAGCCAAACCATTGTGCATTTCACCACGGTGAGCTGGTGTCAAGCAGAGAAATCACCCGAAAATAAGCAGTTTTCTCTCCACCCTTTGCGCAGCAGAAAGATGTCACTACGGAATACTGTAAAATATCCCAGCAAGGAACAAAAGGAAAGATGCGTAACTGGCATTCTTAGCCATGATTAGAAGCAACTGGGGGGTGGAAATGAAAACACAGGAATCATGCTCAGAAGGTACTTCCACTGTATATAGGAGCAAGCTACTAAAAATGAGACAGGCACTCTAATTTAGATTTTTATGGTTTTCACGGTGGGCGTAAAGAATTTGCGCCAACACTGACATTTAACCTCCAGCCATGTTGTACTAGGAGATGCTGAAGTACTGCAATGATATACCAAGAACTCACAGTTCATTCCTCTCCATTGTCTCCTTTCCCCTTTCATCCCTACTGTGAACACAGAATGAAGTCACGCTCCTCCCATGAGAATCCATCAGGAAATAAGTGTAGCTAACAATCGTTGCCGTCTTCCCGAGCTCTCTACTTAATGAGATGGTTTCTGCCTCAAGAATGGATTATATTTAGACCAAATTCTCAGTCTGAATTGAGATTTCTATGAAGTAACATCTCTTTCTCATCAGCGTAAAGAGCGAGTAAAAATAGAACTCCCTCCTCTTGGGCTAATGTGTGTTAATGAGAAAAGAGTGAATGAACTCAACGTGTGTTCGTACTGCTCCAACACCGGGGAGATGAGTGATTTCCTTTCTTCTCTCCTCAATGACCACAGTGGGACAAACATAACCACAGGCAGGCTCATCTGTCTCTGTGCTGTGTCCCTGGATAGGGTCGCCGCTATCAACCACCTTTGAGTGAGGAGAGCAGCGGACAGTACCTATTGCCGTGTGCCAGGAACAGTGCGGGGTGCTTTCTGGAAAGTTACCTCCCTGGGTTCTCCTCCAAGCCCGGTGGTGGGGGAAGGGTTCATCTCCACCCCATTTCTGGAGGATCAAGTGATTTACTCAACGTCATTCAAGATAGCAAGAGAAATGATGAATTCAACTTCAAGCTCACTGCTCCAAACATAGACAAGTGGTTTCCAGGTCAATCTAATTCTGAAGGCTACACTCTAGCTTCTGCTGTGACCTTCTCAGCATTTTCTTTTAGAGAGAGAGAGAGAGAGAGAGAGAGACAGCAAGTGGGGGAGGGGCAGAAGGAGGAGAGTAAGTATCTTAAACAGGTTCCAAGTTCAGTGCAAAGCCTGACACCGGGCTCAATTTCATGACCCTGAGATGGTGGCCTACACCGACCCATGAAGACTGAAACACGTAACGGACTGAGCCACTCAGGTGCCCCCTCCTCAGCATTCTTAATACACGGATCTAGGGCATTCTCTGCCAAGGGAAAGTTCTCCTCCTACCCGTTGGTTACCTCTCTAAGCCCCCTTCTCTTTCCAACATCTTTTCATGTTCAATTTCATGTCAGGCTTCTCTAGTCTCTCTAATGCTGTTGAGAATACTATCATTCCTCTAAAATAGGAATATTATACGATAATTTTCATTCATCCTAAAAATAGCTCACAAATTTGAAAAGTCAGCATACCCACATTAATTATCTGGATGAAAGGGCCCCTGGTATACCCTCTGTGTTATGTATATAATATATATATACATATATATATATATATATATATATATATTTTTTTTTTTTTTTTTTTTTTTTTTAAACTTAACCTAACCTTTGGGGCACCTGGGTGGCTCAGTCTGATTCTTGATTTCCCTGAGTCTTGGTTTCGGCTCAAGTTGTGGTCTCGGGGTCATGATACTAAGCCTGGTGTTGGGCTCTGTCCTGAACATAAAGCCTGCTTAGGATTCTCACCCGTTCCCTCTCCCTTCTCCTCTGCCCCTTCTCTGCTACATTCTCTCTCTCTTTAAAATAAATAAATAAAATCTTAAAAAAAAAAAAAGTCCTTAACCTAAAGGTGTCTAGTCTTGTAGTCTTAATTAACAGGCCAATGCTTTATTTTTTATTTATTTTTGAAAAAGATTTATTTGAGAGAGAGTGGGGGGCAGGGGAGGGGCAGAAGGAGAGGGAGCGGGACAAGCAAACTTCCCACAGAGCCCGGAGCCCTGAGTCCTACATGACACGGAGCTCCACCCCAGCACCCTGAGATCATGACCTGAGCTGACGTCAGAGGCTTAACTGACTGCCATCCAGCTGCCCCAATTATTAGGCCAGAGTTTTAAAGGACAGATCCAGACGTGCAGCTTAGGAAATTGAGGAAAGCATGGGGCAGACAGTGTGTTCCTTCAGTGTGTGACATCTGCTTTACAGATACAGTCATTGCTGCTGCAAAAATGGCTTCTATTCTACAGATGAGGGAGTTCAGTCTCCAAAGGCTGAGGTGGCCCACTTGGTGCCATGCGGGGAGGAGCTGGGCTTTAACCCAGGCCTGCCCAACGAAGCACCCACACGTGCTTTACCAGAACAACTGCGTGGTACCCAAGAAGGCAAATTGGTTCGCTGGGTGGTTGTGACGTTGCAAAGAGCCCTAGCAGTGGACGGCTCAGCTAAGGAGATGGTGATGGGTGGTTTTTTCATTCCTGAGTTCTAGGGAACATCAATAATCTTTAAGAGCATGTCTGATGAAATGGTCATTGCATTCAGGGAACAAAAGTCGAATTTAGATTTCTCAGGCATTACTAAATGGCCATCCCTTTTGGAGGGGGCAACCCCCCCTGGGTTACTTGGCTGCTATTTTTCTCTCTAGGTCACTTTCTTCTGATAAACTTTGAACATTGGAACATTTCTCCTCTGTTGTCATCATGAGAGGGAATGGGCTTATTTAGAGCCTTTTATGGGAAAATGGTGTAGGACTTTTTTCTCTTTTTTTTCTCTATTAAGAGCATCCCCTACCCCTCACCCTACACTGAGATGCAGTAACCAATCTCAAGCAATATGAAAGAGAACCAAGACGGGAAATGCATCCCTTGGAGAACCTAATAGAAGAAGGGGGAGCCTTTATCCCTCCTTTGGTGCAACTAAGCTCCAATAACGATGTAATGACTGCAGAAGAATGTTGAAAATTGTGGAAGTTAGGACGGGAAGCTTTGAGGCCATCTGGGGACTTTTTAAGCCAAAGGTAGCTGAGTCTTCTCCACTGGAAGGTCCCCTGAGTTGGGAGGTCCCTGCATGTCAAGGGGGCAGCCTGTCCCAATAACGATGACACTGTTATTACCACAAATAGCACTGCAGAGAGATTAAAAGCAAGGTTCTGCAGGAAGATTCCCTAAACTCACCTCCCTGCTCTCCCCAGCTTCAGCCATTGGTCCTGGGGATCCATCTTCCAACTTCCTCCATCCTGCTGTGCTCCCCCCAGAGGCTAGGCTTCAAGGACTGCGCCTGGAGATGCTTCAGTGTGCTTTCCAGCTTCCACCTTTGGCCGATAGGATAGGGGGACCCAGAGGGGAAGGAAGAACAGGAGGGAAGGGGGATCAAGTCAGTTATTCCCAGGTCCCCTTCCAGCAGGTGGCTGTGGCAGCAAAGGTGCTGTCCTGCATTCGGCACTCCACTTTAGGTTCCAGTCACCTTCAGGATGAAGGCAGATAATAGTGCTCTACTGTTACCAGTCCAGGGGATCTGCGCTATCCCTTGGAGTTTCCTGACAGCCTTCTCGTATCCTTCTACGTAGTCCCTTTATTACACTCTACTTAATTTGAATATGCTACCTTATTCTGGCTAATACCTTGACTGATATGACCACTCAATATCTATGTAACATTGGGCATACTCCTCAAACTCTGTTGCTCTCAGTCTTTTCCTCTGTAAAAGGGGGTTAATAATAATATCTTCTGTAGGGGGTCATTTAAAGGGTGAAATGAGGTTATACATAGTATGGCGCTTTGAAGATACAGCAAGGACTCAGTAAGTGGGTAGGGTAATACCACGAATACTGTGCAGTTCCTAGACACTACCTTGATTCAACCGTGGTAAGTCACTTCTCATAGCTTGGGTTAGACCTTAGGTAACCAATCGATAAGGCAAAAAGAAGCAAAATCCCTTATGGTAAAAATTAACTTTACAAGTCTTTCAGTCACCTATCAGAGTAGGGTACAGTGTATTTTGTGTGTGTTCGTGTGTGTGTGTTCATGTGTATGTGTGTGTGTGTGTTCAGCTCTGCAGAGTAGTTCTTATTCAAGTCATATTTGAGAACCCTTGAGCTAGATCTGAGAAAGAAAAATTTTTGTGCAAACCTCAGAGCATCCTATGCCTTCTGCTTTAGTTGTAACCATAGAGTCCCTAGAGGAGACAGAGAAGCTAGAAAATTCAAAAAGTTCCTGCTAGCTTGTAGGGTTGAGCTTTTTCTGTTCTATTAAGTCTCTATCAACTTCATGCTGCTGGCTAGGAGACTTGAAAGAGAACCATGATGGCTTCTCAACAGACTTGTTGTGAGGACAGAGGAATCTACGGGATCAGATTTCAGGTGGCTTAGCAGAGGCTAGGTTTCAAGGGAGCTCTGCAGTACGCTGTGCACACCGCTGCTCCCATGTGTGAAGGCTGACCCTTTCCTGAGCACCCAAGATGCGCCAAGCTTAGTGGTAAGCATTTGCCACATATTATCCCATTTACTCCCACAGCAATCCTGAGGGGGTATTATTACGTTCTCCAGCTTTTAGGTGGAGAAGCTAAGTACCCAAAGTGTTCAGCCTAAGGTACCTGAGTCTAACATGGGTTCAGGGCAGTATTTAATGTGAGTCCACTGGACCCAGAGTTGAGTTCTCATCTTATCTGTGGTAGAGTGGCTCACTCTCAGTGTTCCCTGTGTGCAGAACCCAAGAAGAGAGCTGTGTTTGCCGGGATAGATTTTTAAATTCCCTGTATGTGAAGAGAGGAGGGTTCCCTTGTATCATGTCTTCCTTGGTTTTGTCTTTCCAAAGGCTAAAACACCAATTACCTCCAACTGCTTCTGGGCGCCATATTGTTGAACCATCTCTAGTCCAACAGCTATGGTAGTTGATCACCTGGGGAAGTTTTTTTTTTTTTTTTTTAAATACGAGTTAAGGCCCCACTGCAGGCTGATGGGGCCCAAATCTCAGTTGGCCTAAGTGTGGTTATGTTCTAAAGGGCTCTCTCAGTGCTTTCTTATGGGCGGCCAGTGTTGGAAACCATGGCTCTAGTTTGCTTTAAAAAAATGAAGACCTGATAGGAATGTTGGTAAGGGCTCTCCAGAGTGAGGAAAGAGTGTTTGTTCCTCCTAGCTAATGGTTATTATCCAGAATTATCTGTGCCATGTTCCACATGATTTAATAGGCCTTGTCTCCAAGAGCATCTGAAGGCAATTGTGCCTCCAGTGTAGAATGCGATGGCAGGGTTCCCAAACATGGTCACGTATAGAGAAGTTGGAACCACTTTTCCCATGGAATTTGGCCATGCTTGCTTATTCAGGTGCATTCTCTTAGGTCCTTAACACCGAAAACCCACGAGAGTGGGTTTTCAAGTTTATTTTTATTGAGGTATAATTGACCCATAACACTGTTTAAGGTGTGCAACTTGTTAATTTGATACATTTGTATATTGCAAAATGATTACCACCTAGGATTAGCTCACACCTCTATCGTGTCACATGATTATCATTTCTTTTTTTGTGGTGAAATCTTAGCAACTTTGAATTTATAATACAGTCCTGTTGTCTATCATCACTTTGCTGTGCTTTAGATCTCTTGGTTATTTATCTACTGGTTGCAAGTTTGTACCTTAAATAACATCTTCCAGATTCCCTCACCCATTAGCCCCTGGTAACCATTATTCTACTCTGTTTTTATGAGTTCTGCTTTTTTTAATTAAAAAAAAATTTAAAGACTTTATTTATTTGTCAGAGAGAGAGTGAAGTGGAAGGGGGATTGCTGGGCAGCAGGCCAAGGGGGAAGTAGATTCCCGGCTGAGCAGGGAGCATGATATGGGGCTGGATCCCAGGATCCTGGGATCATGACCTGAGCTGAAGGCAGCCGCTCAATGACTGAGCCACCCAGGAGCCCCTCACCTGCAAATTATTTCTAAATACATGTACCAGATTGCCTTAACTGAATGCAGATCAATGCATGAATTTAATAATTGCAATTTTAAAAAGAAAATGCAAAATTAGAAGGGTTGTTAAGGGTCCTAGGCTGGTGAAGATCTAGATCCGGCTGGTCTGATGGGCAGGCAGGAAAAGAGGAGAGCAGAGTTTGGAAAGGGACATGTGGAGCAAGGTATGGACGGAAGAAGATGTTTGGACTCATATTGGAAAGGGGGTGAAGGGAGGAGCTGAGCAGAGATATGCTTATTTATTTAACTTCTATTTAGTTCATTTTTCTTCGTGATATTTCTCTCATCTGCCTATTCCTCCTTGGATACTGTGCTCAAGAAACCATCCTCTGGGGACTCTTAGATTTAACGGAACAATTTTTGAGGGTTTTTAGGAGCCCAGACTTAAAAGCGCTTTGCCTATCTTTTACATTTCATTTCCTTCTTTTAGCCCTGGGAGGTGGGGAATGTTACTCCCAGGCTGCTTATGGGGTGAGGAGAAGTTAAGGAACTTGCTCCGGGTCACTCCACTGGCAGGTGGTGACCGGACCCAAGCTCTGGCATACCAGTGCCTGGCATGCAACCGCGCAGCGATCCCTGCGGGACTCCGCTCCCCTGGCCCGGTCCCCGGGAAGAACCCCTACAGATTCCAGGTGGCCAGCCGCACCTGGCGTCTGACAAGTGTCCGCAGAGCCGCAGGACAGAAGAGCACCTCCCCCAGGGCAGGAAACTGCGGAGGCAGCGAGGTGCTGGGGTTCCGCGACCCCGCCCTGAGGAGCCTGGCAGGTTCCTAGCGACAAGCTAAGCCCCGCTGCCATCTCCAGGGCTCGTTTACACCGAGCAAATCTCTCTATCCAGAGAGCCTGTTTAATTCTCATCGCGGCCCTGCAAAAGGGGTTATTTTTGGTCCCATTTTCCAGACGGAGAAAAGCGAGGTTTCGCCTCCCCGACAGTCACAGCGTGCGGCAGGTGGTGGAGATGTGCCCCAAAGATAATAAAATCGGCACGGATTTCGTCATTATTATGCAAAGCCGGCGGGGAGGCTCTCCGACCCTCCCTCGCCTGAGCCCATCTGTCTCCGTGCACCGCCCCCGGGGCTCAGAAGGCGAAGGCGAGCAGGAGTGGGTGGAGACGCGTCCCCCCGCCGCTTGCCTGGGCCGTCTCCCCACGCCTTGCCAGCCAGCGCCCCCGAGGCCAACCTCCCAAGGCTTAAAAAAGACCACGGCCTCCCCAGCACTCCTCCCGCCCGCCCGCTGCCCCCCGGGAGCTGCATTAATATTAATCCCGATGAATAATTGAAGGCCAGAGATTTATTCGGGCCGCGGCGGGGGAGGGCGCGCAGCTGTGTTCGGCTGGGCCCGGCACCCGGGACGCGGGAGGATGGGGTGGGTGTGTCGCCCGTGAGGGTGAGCGTGCGGGTGAGCGCGGCGCCGCAGCGAGTGTGCCAGGGAGCCAGGGGGAGCGCCGGGGGCTGCTCCAGCGAGGCGAGGACGGAGGGGCATCCCAGGTCTCCGGGCTCCGGCCTGCGCTTCGCCCGGCGCGGGGTGACCCGGGGCCACGATGGCTTGAGGGGGAACAATAGCGACTCCTTAGATCCTGGGCTCCTGCCACCGGCTGCCCAGGCCTTCCAGGCGACCAGCGGGGCCTCCTTTCTTATTTGGCTAATTTATGGCGAGAGGCCTGGGGGACGGGGTGGGGTGGTGGGGGAGGCACAGCCGAGGGGGGACCGCGTCTGGGGACGGGGGGCGAGGGGGCGGCAGTTATAGGAGTCTCCCGAGGCGGCGGCGCGGGTGATGTCAGCTCTCGACGAAAATAGAGAGGGATCGCCTGCAAAATCCCCAGCTGCGGCGGGGCTAAATCTCGCAATCCCTCCCCGGCGGCGCCGAGCCAGGGCTCAGCGGCCGCCACCGCCTCCCCCCGGCGCGCACACACCGGCACACGCGCGCACGCACGCACACACTCCCCTGCACACCCGCGGCACACCCCCTCCCCGATCTCCCCCGCCACCCTCCTCCAGCCCGCGCTCGGCCCCTCGCCGCGCCTCGAGCCCCGCGGCACAGGCAGGTGGCGGCGGTCCGGCGGCCCGGGGGCGGCGCTGGCTCGGGGAAGCCACCCCCAGCCCCACGAGCGCCCCGCCGAGCGCCGCCGAGGCGGGACGCGGGCGGAGAAGAGTCGAGCCGCTGCTTAGCGCCCGCCGGAGCCTCCCGCGCGGGCTGAGGCGCTAAAGGGCTTACCCGCGAGGGGGGTGGGAGGCGGGGAGACGCTCCCCCTTAAATAGCGCGCTCCGCCACTCGCCGGCGCTCACGCCGCACCCGCTCGCCCCGCTCGCCCCGCGCCCGCCGCCGCCGCCGCCGCCGCCGCCGCCGGACCGCGCCGAAGAGGAGGGGGCGTTCCCAGACCATGGCATCCACTGAAGGGTGAGGGGACTCTTCTGCGGACCCGTGGGGGAGCGGGCGCGCGCGGGGGGTGGCCCCTCATCCGGGACGGGGGCCCGGCACCCGGCCTTGGTGGCTCGGCTCGGGGTGCGGGACAGTGGGGAGGGGATGGGTTTTCCTCGGCAAAGCTAGCTGCTTAACCCCTTGGAGCTGCGGGGGACAGACGACGGTTTTATTTGATTTAAAAGGGTACGGTGGAGGTGTGAAGAAGAGTCCAATGAGAAAACCCTCTTGAGGGTACATTGCTCGGGGGAGCAGCGCTTGGAGCGAGGCGCGGGGTGGAAGGTGGGGACCGGCCAGGAATGAATGAGCCGGGACCGGGACCGGGGCGGGGCGAGGACCCGCGCGCGCTGCCTTGAATGTCAGCTTTGTAGAGTCGCGGAGTAGATGCCCGGCCTGCACAGATCGCACCTTGTTCTTGGATGGCGGAATCTCCCTGGGCCGCTCTAAGGAAGAGTGGAAGAGATCTGGGTACTTCCCGGGAAGAGGCGGGAAAAGAAGTGATTTGGGGCAGGGACAAGAGTCCCCAGATGCTAGCGGGTGAAGCGCAGGCTTCACCATTCTGCCTGGGGCAGCGGAGTCCTCTTCTGCCTCGTGTGGCAGCAGTCCGAATGAGAATGTTCCCAGAGGAAGTGACAGCTGCCTTTATCAAGAGGGAGATGGGCAAGGGGCAAAAAGATCCTTTGAGTACTCACCCCTCAAAGAAAGGGTCCAGAACAACGTTCCTGGATCAGTATCTCCCAGGAAAGTTTTCTGGCTTGGTAGAACCCGAAATAGGGACAAAAGGACAGGTTGGGGAGGTCAGCTCTGGTTAGTTAACGATATTGCACTGGCTGCTTGCAAGAGATCACTGGATCCAAGCCGGCGGTTGGGGTGGGGTGGGGGGGAACAGCTCCTCTGGGCACGGGTGAAGAATCCTTGGTCCCGGTCCTTTCCATAATTTCTCTCTAATAAATTTTACTAATGCTCCAGGCTTGATTTTGGGGAAAGGCTCTCTAAATAGGAGTAAAGTCCTGGTTCCAAAGTCAGATCTTTAGATTCCAACCTCCAAGCAAAGGAAGGTATTTGCAAAACCATCTCCCTGTGTTCAGGAGAAGGAACTCATCCCTCTCTGTCCCTGGGAGTCCCTCTGATGGAGTCTGGCACCTTGTGGTAGCGTGATATTTCTTCTCTCTTTTTATTCTAACATTTCAGCGGTGTGGAATTTTTTTTTTTTTTTGGATGGTTATTTCTCCAAAAAAAGATACTCCAGAAAGACACGTGTGTACAGAGAAGGTGGTACATTGTGCTAAAACAAGGATCTAGAATTAAATATTAAGAACCCATATGGCTCAACCTCAGAGCCTTTCCCTGCTGATTCAGTCTTTCATATTAGAGAAGACATAAAGGCATTTCTGGCTGCCTTCGTGGCCCTTCTAGACTTACCCCTGCGTGTAAAGACTAGGTTCAAAAACATCTGTGAAAGAGGTGGAGAATGGTCATCTTTCAAATCTTGTACCCAACTCACCCCTTTTTTTGATAGCCAGATGGGGAAAGGAAAGGTTAAGGCAATAACAAAGCCCCCCAGAGGTGTGTATCTCACCTCTGCCCTAAATAAGAGCTGTGAAATGATGTGACATTAAATAAAAAGCAGAAGTGATTTTCAGTATGTTTTAAGATTCACACTCAATTAATGCCGTATCTGTGCACTGTGCATAGTTAAGAAAAGATGTCCCCCCCCCAAAAGAACCCCTTATATTTAGGAGATGAAAGAACTGAAAAAAATGGAAAGGCTGAGAAACATATAGCAATTGATTGAGGAGTAGTTGAGGAGCAGGTGACATTTTCAGAAGCCCTGGTCTTTCTCAGTCTCTTCTGTTCCTCCATCTTTTCTTCAAGGAACAGGTACCAAGTACTCGGGTCGACCTCACGTGGAAGGCACTCTACAGGGATACAAACACATAAGTGGTCCGAGAGCTGGCTTTTAGAGGGTCGGCTCCAATCGATGACTTTGATTAGTAAATTGTTCCTGTGGTTTGGTGAGATTCTCTTGCCTCTTCTGACATCTTTGATTAATGTGCCTAAAAACAGAAGTTCATGGAGAATCCTCAGGCCAGTTGCCTTTGTTGGCTTTTGCTTTCTACCAAGGCTGAAGATGTTGCTTTGAAACACATTGCTGAGAAGGAAGCAAAAATAGCAAAACCGTTATATGCTTTCGGTACCTGCATTTTCAGTAAAACTCTGATCGAGAATGAGACATGAGAGTATGGTAAACTGGCCATTCTGGTTACCATTCCTTTGGTGATACAGTTACTTGTCAATTACATATACCAATTACCAATTAGAAGCAATAGTGACATCTCATGTTTGTTCAGCACTCACTTGCAAATCTCATTTGTGTATATCATCACATTTGATTCTTCCAATGTCTGTGAAGTAGCTGGTCCAGGGAAAATGGACTTTAAGAATACAGGGATATAGAATGTAATGTCATCTTTCCAGGAAGATTCCAGGACTTGGCAGAATTTTGGGGTTATCACCTGGAAATGTCAGTTATCATTGATGAGTGTACTAGAAATGTCTAACGGAGAAGATTACTGGCTTTCTCTCAAACCTTTGGCATATACACCCTGCAAATTGCCTTTTGGAATATTCTTGGTATCAGCCTCTGCACTCAGTCTTTGGTTTGCAAAGTATACTCAAAAGCTGCTTTGGTTATTTGAGGTTTCTGATTATTTGGAACTGGGATTATTAGTATCCAGTTTCCATAAAAGTTAACAGTGGACTCTTTGGTAGTTCCCAGGCCCCAAGAGGTATTTTCTTGTAAAGCAACGTCTGATTTGATAGTTGAGTACCCCCCACCCCACACCCACCGGTTCCCCAGACATAGCTTGAGTTACGGTTTTAGGTCCCTGACCCAAATTGGAAAGTGATTATACGTAGTTGGTGGCAGACAAGCTCGGGTCAATTATGGACTGAGTTATACTGGAGCGCCTAGATGTTGTGGAGGTGGACATTTTAGAAATACGTTCTGGGGAGGATGAAAGAGTGCTGAATCTCCACGTTTGTCAGGAACCCGCAGCGATCTGTCTTCTGATCAGTTCCCAGGAGCCAAGGGGTCAGGGTGAAAGCCAACCACGAGGGCTCGGGTTTCAGTTTGACTAAGGAAGCAAATGAAACAGAGGTCCCTGACCCAAATTGGAAAGTGATTATACGTAGTTGGTGGCAGACAAGCTCGGGTCAATTATGGACTGAGTTATACTGGAGCGCCTAGATGTTGTGGAGGTGGACATTTTAGAAATACGTTCTGGGGAGGATGAAAGAGTGCTGAATCTCCACGTTTGTCAGGAACCCGCAGCGATCTGTCTTCTGATCAGTTCCCAGGAGCCAAGGGGTCAGGGTGAAAGCCAACCACGAGGGCTCGGGTTTCAGTTTGACTAAGGAAGCAAATGAAACAGA